>NC_045030.1:97011162-97022357 GCF_008632895.1 Mastomys coucha
TTTTTCAAAGAGGGTACCAAGTTTATTCTTTAGCATATCCTAACATTTGAGGCAGAATGGCTTAAAATGAATATTGCAGTTAGTGAGAGAATTAAATTGGGAAGTCGGAAGCTCTTGTTTGAGATAAAGGTGCAGAGAAAAGGAACCATTTTATACTGTTTAAGGGAAGGTAAATTAGTATAGCCATCAGGTAACAATATACAGTTCCTAAAACTAGGACTATGTTACTTCCCAGAAATCCCATTACTAGGTATATATCTAAAGAAAGTGATATCAACATGTTGAAGAGATATATACTTTCATGATTATTATAGCACTATTCACAATAGCCATGTTATATAATCATCTTAAACATCTATCTACAGATGAATATACAAAGAAAATGGTGTACTAGACAAAGGATATGGGGGACAGATTTGCCAGACTCTGCTGCGTCCCATCCCCAGAACTATAAAATATTTTATCCTTATATCAAACCATCACACAACCCTTTTACTAAATCAAAATTGTTAGAAGTGATCATTTTAATGTAAAGAAATAAAATTACTTTCAGTTTTATTTTCTTTACAATGAGAAAGTAAACCCACTTATCATTAAATTGATTTTAAGCTAAAGCTCTCTGATTGTTGGTTGTATGCATTTCAAAGTGAGTGCTTGAAAGGGAGGAGTCTAGACACCCTCAGGCTGGCTTTCCTTATATACCCAGGCTAGTATCTTAACTGGAGACCCTCCAATTTCTGAATGTTAATAGAACTGTACTGTCATGACTTTTTCTGAATGTAACTCCTCCCAAGTGACTTCTGTTTTTTTGTCAGAACTCCTTTAGTTATTTTAATTTTACTTAATTTTATGTTTTAAAAAGTAAATTATCAAATTCATCTCTTATCACTCATTCCCTCTCCTCCAATACCTCCCCTCTCCCCACATTGCTATTTCTTCTCACCATCTTCATGCACCCTTTTTCTTAAAGTCAACTCAGTACCCACTTAGTGCTGCCAGTATGTACATGGATGGAGGGCCATTAACGGGAGCATCACTAGCCCCTTGGAAGCTACATTCTGAAGAAAATAGACTCTCCCTTCCCAGAAGCCATCATTTGCTGTTAGCTCTTCAAATAAGAGCAGAACATCATGATTATCCCCGACTCCATCTATTCCTGCATTTTGCCTGGCTTGATCTTTTGTGGATCTTATGCATTCAGTTTCTGCCACTATGAATTCATGCACGCAATTGCCTTCTGATGCCCAAAAACATCTTTCAAGACAACAAAGAAGGCTCCTCAGTAATATGTGGCCATCAGTACAGAGACCTACAACTGATCAATATGCAGAGAATTAGGAACTGTGGAGTGCTCAGATGTAATTGAGACATCTATATTGAATCCTATCCTCCAGGGCTTAGGAATCAGTGATGAAGAGGATGCAGAATGATTGTAAGATCCAGAGGTAGTGCATGATGCCTAGTGATTTGTTTCTCTCTTTTGCCTATTTTTAATGTGAGAACTAGGGTGAAGAGCACTATAGTATTGAAACTTAGAGTATAATATTCCTCAAGACTTGACTTAACTATCCCATATATCTCACCCATTTTTTATATTTTCCAATGTAATTTAGTTTATTATTGCTATCATTTATGTGTATATGATATGCATATGTGTGAATGCTATAGTATACCTGTTGATAACAACTTTGTGGAGATAGTTGATTTCTTCTGGCTTTACATGAATCTGAAGGATTGAACTCAGTTCACCAGGCTTCTTCAGTAAGTGCCTTTGCCCACTCAGTGATCTCACTGAGCCACGCCTTCTTTTTTATCTATATCTATTATCCTCCTACTTGGTACTAGACATGCACATTTTTATTTTGTAGGCTCACTATACCCAGATGGTTCTTCTGGATATCTGAAAGCTGATGATTCTGTTCCCCCTGGGGGCAGCCATGTCTACAACTGGAGTATTCCAGAAGGTCATTCACCCACTGAAGCAGACCCAGCATGTCTCACCTGGATTTACCACTCTCATGTAGATGCTCCACGAGACATTGCAACTGGTCTCATTGGACCTCTTATCACCTGTAAAAGAGGTACTTATTCAGACAATAAGCCATAAGATATAATTTGGAACGTCTCTGGGAAGCAGTGAGATATTTGAAACAAGATCATATTGAGTAGCAACCTGAGCGGTATCTATTTATTAGCCTGCCAAACTCTCTTTCCATTGTTGTGTCTATTCCATTGCCTTTAAAAATACACTCACCAAACAACTCCACTTCTTTTCTGTTGTTTCTTATTTCATTTTTAAAATTTAAATTAGTGATGATGGCAGCCAGCACACATTTGAATAAGGTAAAGGATAAGAACTTAGGAATGGATTTGGCTGACTGATTTAGAATGGTTATCCTCAAAGACTAGTCATGTTTGAAGGACACAGGATTGCAGGAATTGAAGATACAGGCAAGGATGATGGGAGGAAATTATTCTAGGGCCCATGTTTTCCCCATTTATATAATAGGTTCACCTAGCAAGCTTGAAAATAAAAATTAATATCAGAAACACTTTTTGTTGTTGCCAGATCTATAAGGTCCTCTCCTTTCTCTTCCCATTTTTTTTTTATGAGTAACTCTTGTAGCCTATTATCAAGGATCATTTTTTTATTCTTGTCCAGGGACCCTGGATGGTAACTCCCCACCTCAGAGGAAGGATGTGGACCATAATTTCTTCCTCCTCTTCAGTGTGATAGATGAGAACCTTAGCTGGCACCTTGATGACAACATTGCTACTTACTGCTCAGACCCTGCCTCGGTGGACAAAGAAGATGAAGCATTTCAAGACAGCAACAGGATGCATGGTGAGCTAGGAGGAAATGGCTTCATTGTGACAATGAAGGCTCTTATGGAGAGTTTCCATTTGGCCTAGTATTTATTGTGTTGATTCACAAGTGTGGTCCTTTTTATACTCACAAAGACCACAAGTAGGTGGAAAGACCAAGGGCATGGGGATTTTCTGTTTTGTCTGAAAATATAACATTATGAATCAAAAAAAAATTAGCACAACTCAAATCTCACTTCTGATCTCTCTAGTTAAATAGACTGTACCCTTGCCATTAAGGCTATCTTTCTCATAGTGTAGAATAGCTAACATTATTGGTTTAAATCATGTATATTTAGTCACTGAATGAGTTGTCCGCTCGTCTAATTAATTAATATTTCCTCAGTTTGAAAAGGATGCAAGATAGCAGAATTATCTACTTTCTGTAGAAATTGATCATTTTCCTTGTATTGTAATTTTGACTTGTATCTATATTTTAAATTGGGGAGCACATGAATACAGTGCCCCTACTACAAATTATAGAGTAGAATTCCCCATATTTGGGGTCAGCACATCCAGACTGCGATGGATAATTGGCTTATACTAGAAAAGAATTGATTATATTGATTAAAGATAAAAGTACAACACTCCAAGTCATGAGCAGAAAATTGATTTTAGGAATAGATATATCCTGACTTTGTTTTTATTAGTGAAGGAAGATTTTCACTAGGTTACAGGAATGCACCCAAGTTAAAAAATGAGCTGAAATCTCAGTGGAATGATATAACAGATAGATTAGGTGGTTTAAATTTATCTTGTGGTTTTATAAAAATGGATTAAAATAGTCACGATAGCCAGGTAATAAAACACTCATACTGTGGAAACTTCAAAATGAAACTAGCCAAAAAGGAGAGAATGGTTTAGAAAACATCCCGCAGAATGTCCTCAGATGTCCGGATTTGGAATATGGATTTTTATTACCTAATAGATGTGTAGTTCTTGGATAGAAGTAACTTAGAGGAAACTTTACTTCTTTATGATTTAGTTTTCTCAATTTTTTGAATTCGATCAATGATATTTGTCTATTCATTTTAATCATTTGTAACATTTAAAGGAACTAAGGCATATGTTCAGTGCAGTGTGCTCTTTAAAACTTCATTTGAATGTTCTACTCTTATCATCAGATGGTAAGGCTTTTCCCGTTTATATGCCGTTTCCTAATTTCTTATTTTGTTTTTCTGCAGCAATAAATGGGTTTGTCTTTGGGAACTTACCAGAGTTGAGGATGTGTGTACAGAAGCATGTAGCCTGGCACTTGTTTGGCATGGGCAATGAAATAGATGTCCACACAGTTTTCTTCCATGGACAGATGCTGAGTATTCGTGGACACCACACTGATGTTGCAAACATTTTTCCAGCCACCTTTGTGACTGCTCAGATGGTGCCCCAGAAGTCTGGAACCTGGTTAATTAGCTGTGAAGTGAACAGCCACTTGAGAAGTAAGGTCTAACATTTTCACTCTTGGAATATATGAGGGAAATGTCATTAATGGTCAGTAGGATGCAGGGCTTCTAGCTTGGAACCATCTATCTAATAGGTCTTCTAGGATTCTTGGTGTAAATAACTAAACTGAAGTCAGATATGTAGGTTATTTCTTGCCTCTGCCATTAACATGCTGGCTAAATTTAGGGAAAAAATTGGGCTTAATCTTCCCGATAAAATTTAACATAAAATTACCTAGGAATGAATAGGTGGAATTTTAAACTTCGTTTTGTTTTGTTTTGTTTTGTTTTTTTCCTGAGAATGTTCAGGGATAGGATTCAGAAATATTTTTAGTTAATTGAATATGGCCTTAAGGGAGAATAAGGAAATCATGTTGTAGTGTGGGTGAGTAGTGACCCTATAGCAAGGACATCGTAGTAGTTGGTTTGGAAGACTTTGGAGAAAGAAAGTAGTTTATGTAATGTCATAGTTTCTCAAGGGGCATCCTCACAAAGAAAACAAAAACATAAAAGAAAATGGAAAGAACGATAAATAAGTGATTTTGAGGTTTGAGATTTAATGAAATATTCACTAAACACCTATGGGCAAGTTTCTTTCTAGTTTTATACCTCATCTAAATAGTCTGTAGACATCTTAGTTTATACATTTTACAATTAATTTCTACAATTATTTGATATATTATGAATTATAAAGGTATTGGGAAAGTCTCAAGTGACTATGTAAAAGTGGCTGGATTGGTATACATGCTGCAGCCACTGAAGTCTGTCCTTGGCGTCATAGGTACTTGGGAAAAAGGCACAGATATTTACTGGGGTTAGGGAAGCAATGTATTAGTAGAACAATCAAGAGCATTGGAATTAAGACATCATGACTTCACATCCTGGTTCTTTCACTTGCTCACGTCTTTGGTAAGTCTTGAGGAGAGCAGTAATGATTTTTACCTCATAAAGTTTTACTAAAATTTCAGAAATACTAAGTTAAAATTTCCAAGGGAGTAATGTGACCAGAAAAAAATGAGCTCTTGGCTTCTGTAATTAAAAGGTAAGTTCTTAAGTATACTGCTTTCTGTCAATTATAGATACATGATTTTGGGAAAGTTACCTAACTTCTCTGATTTTTATTTTTCTTCAACTTCAAGGAGGGTAGTAAAGTGGTTTTTCACGGTTAGTTTGAAATTTAGATGAAGATAGAATGTAGAACTCTTGGCACAATACTTGATATATGTGTTCATCAGAAATGAATACCCCTTCAAGTAAAATAAAATAAACAAAATAAAAAATCAGTATTGCTTATGATTCCTTATGCTTCAGGCTTCTAATATGGATGGAAAAGCCTCCTCAGGAGTTTTTGAGACAAAAACCATTAATGAAGCTGAGCAGCATGTGTACATTGTTAAGGATAAGTGAATTCTGTTATTATTATGCTTCAGTGTACTATTATCTATATTTGGAGAATATCTACAAACTAAATTTTCTGACAATTACAGATATAAAGCTTCATCTCCATGTATGGTTATTATTTTCTTTGCTTCCTAGTTTATAAATAACGTAGCCTTCTTTTAGACTTGATGCACATTCCTCCTGAGGTAGACATCCTCATTGTCTTCATTTAGAAAAGGTATGTGCTCAGACTGAGGCCTTACCTAAGGTCTCATAGATATTGATACATATTCCACTTAAACTTAGACCTCCTGACTCAAGTTTCTATGATGGTGCTGCCATATAGATGTTTTGCAAATGCATGAATAAGATCTAGTAAATGTGTCAGTGACTGCCTGGGTTCACTCTTTCTATTAGCCAGGAACTTAAGGAGTCAGGAAAAGTGGCACATTTGGGAATAGAGGTAAAAAGACTAGAAGAGGATGAAAGGAGACAAAACAAGGAAAAGAAGAGTATATACTCTAAATAGGAATCTTACCAGTAGAAAGGGAAAGCTATGTGTTTTTTTTTTCCAGGTGGCATGCAGGCCTTCTACAAGGTTGACTCTTGCTCCATGGACCCATCTGTGGACCAGCTCACAGGCACAGTTCGTCAGTACTTTATTGAAGCCCATGAGATTCAATGGGACTATGGTCCAAAAGGGTATGATGGCAAAACTGGGAAGAGTTTGAGAGAGCCAGGAAGGTAAGAGACAGAAGGCTCCTGTCCCTACACCTACTCAAATACTTATTATCCTCCTTGAAATCTCTACTTTGGTGTTAACAATTTTGCCTAGATGAAATTGCTATTATTAACCAACTTCCTGTGGCACTCGTTTGCAGTACGTAGCCAGGCTTTTGCAAGTATTTAATGTTTCAAATAGACTTGAAGTTGTTCTCACTGAAATATATGGCCATGTTTAGAAGGGAAAGAGCCTAGGTGGAACCAGTTGCCCATCAATTGAAATGACTTTTCTTTTTCAATCAATTATTTGCTTTTCTCCTTCTTTTCTTCTTTCAATCTAAGCATGGGTATTAAAAAACATTTTGAGAAATTTATGGGAAGAGGGGCTGCTTGTGGTGAGTCCATGTCCATCCTTTTATATGAACATCTCCAGAATCCTTTCCTAACTGTGTACTGGCTGGTTTTGTCTGTCAACTTGACACAGGCTGGAGTTATCACAGAGAAGGGAGCTTCAGTTGGGGAAGTGCCTCCATGAGACCCAGCTGTGGGGCATTTTCTCAATTAGTGATCAAGAGGGTAGGGCCCCTTGTGGGTGGTGCCATCTCTGGGCTGGAAGTCTTTGGTTGTATAAGAGAGCAGGCTGAGCAAGCCAAAGGAAGCAAGCCAGTAAGGAACATCTCTCCATGGCCTCTGCATCAGCTCCTGCTTCCTGACCTGCTTGAGTTCCAGTCCTGACTTCCTTAGTGATTAACAGTAATGTGGAAGTAAGCTAAATAAACCCTTTCGCCCCCAACTTGCTTTTTGGTCATGATGTTTGTGCAGGAATAGAAACCCGGACTAAGACAAACGGTATTTACAAAAGTTAAAGCAGAAGGTTAATTTTTTTACCTGGTTGCTAGGCCTGATTTACAACTCATTGAGTCATTGGCAATGCCAGTTCATTCACAGAGGTGGCATTTGGTAGATGACTGGGGCAAAACATGGGAAAGATACATGGATGACTTAGAACAGAAGCAGGGAAGTATTGAACACATTGGTCTGGGTTGACTGGAAGGTGGAATGCAGTGCCTGGCTTGAGATTCATTCACTCTGCCTGCATAGAAATCATGGATAGGCAGCTTTGGTTTTGATGTTTGACAGCAGCAAGTGATGGTAATAGACAAATAGAAGTAACAGAGGTATCACCCTCTTGTATTGCAGTCCTTAAACTGGCTTTAGACACTTGGCTACTTAGTAGCACAGAGTGTACAGATTTTTGGCCTTTGGCAATAGCTAATTTTATGTATCTTGGTCCAGCAACTGAGGCTCTTGACTCTAAAGATTTGGGAATTCTTTGGAACCCGATTGCTAACCAGAAACTCTTAGTTCTTTCTTGTGGCTTCTTCCAGCCCACTCTCTCAGTCTTTTTACTTCCATTTCATGTCTTCTTTCTGAACTGACTACTTTCAAACCATTCAGTGGTTTCTTCAGCTGTTATTATTCTCTGCAAAAACTTGTGCTATTAATCTCTATATGCTGGAGCCAGGGTGCACAGGAGGCACCCACTGCTGCTTGTGCGTCAGTGCTATTCAGAGACTGGACATAAGGCATGGTAGGGATTATTTAAGAATAGGGTATCTCATAGAACCAGAGGGAGGGAGGATGTGATAGGGTGTTTCTGGGAGGGAGGGAAACCAGGAAAAGGATAACATTTGAAATGTAAATAAAGAAAATATCCAATTAAAAAAAAAAAGAATAGGATATCTCTTCTCACTGAAAACAGAATCCTGATGATTTGTGCTGATGTATGGGGACCCTGACTGGAACTATCAGATATTCTGAAACTGTGATGTTGGCACTGCTAGGTAAAAAATTCAGGCCTTATTCAGTTATCAAATGGCATTTACCAGTGTTCTGTGCTGGGAATCCTTGCCCTGGGATCTCAAACTTGGCACTGGTTGCAAACAGGTCTGTTTGGAGCTCCATCTAGAAATATGGCACCAGCTTCTCTGGGACTGCCTTCAAGGCTGTTATCAAGCATCAATGAAAGCAGTACCACTTAGTACTTAGAAACTTGGTGCTTAGAAATGCATACTGGGCTGTTCAGGAAGAACCCAGTATCAGGGATCAGAAGCAACACAGGGAAGAAAGGTGGTGATGAGGTTTGTACAGCACCTGCGGGTGGCACGGGACAATACTGTATTCAAGCTATACCTGTATAGATTATTTATCTCTCAAGCACTGATCAAACTATTGCCAAAGGCAAGAAGCAGGAAACTGTTCAACTACCAATCAGGCTGTGCACAAGGCCTATGGTATCAATGTTTATCTCAAGGAAGACACACTTATTAGTTTAGACTAATCACCACTGCCAGTTCTTATGTTACCACTTCAGAACCACATAACAAAAAACAGCCAAAAGTACCACTTGAGAGAAATGTTTGCTTGGAGCTAATGCTGCAATACAGGAGAGGAAGAACAGTATGGTGCCTTGCAGCTGACTTTCTGAGTAAGTCTAGGCTGCCTGATTCTATAGTCTGAGAAGTTGCATTTGGACCAATCATAGCCATTTGTTTTGGCAATCATAACTTCATTTTACAACAACCCAGTCACTTGGGTTATGTTTAAGATCAGTCTTAGTACTATCCTCCCACGGAAAGGGACACTGTTTGACTACAGTGGAAATGGTTTATCAAGACTTCCGATTGCAAAACATCTGGAAAAAACTATTTCAGATAGTCTTGGCTAGAACTGTACTTCTAGGAGCCAGAAAAAAAATCAGTTGTAATCTTTGTGTCTCAAGGCAGGCATAGTTGGTGCTGGTACAAGTATAGTTTGGCTGGAAATTAGATTGGCACTTCTTTGTCTCATGGCGACTCAGGCAGCAAAAGTGTTTAATGGTTGCTAATTAAAAAGTCAGACTGGCTCATTCCCAATGTTATTGCTTGTTTCTTGGATAATGAATGTCAGAAAGGATCACACGATAAGTTTATAGTGTTTATTGCCAATAATAACAGTGACTTTTATTTTATATTTATTTTTTAATTTTTTTTACAGGTATACATACTGTATGTTAGGTGTATGACTCCCACCCTGTTTTCTCCTAACCTCCTTATTATCACTTCTTTTCTCTCCCATTAGTTTTCTTTACTTTCTGAAACAGTTGATTTCATTTATTTCAGATTCTACTTTTCTGTCCTATATATGTGCATGATTTTAGGTGGCTATAAAATCTAGAAATCACAGAGGATAGAAAATGTACAACATATGCTTTTCTGAAACTAGTTTAATTTGAGTAATATGATTCTTTCTAGTTGTATCCATTCTTCTGCAATTAGTGTAACTTTATTCTTGATTGTGGATGTAAAAATAAAATTGTGTACGCATATCATACTTTCATTACCATTCTTGTATTGTTGGGCACAAACATTAGTTTCATAGTTTAGCTGCTGTGTACAGTGATTCAGTAAACACTGATGAGCAAGTGTATCTGTGTTATGTTGACTTGTGCTCCTATTGGTACAGCTGGTTACATGATAGATCTGTTTCTAGGTGTTGTTTTCTTTTACTTTTGCGAATCCTCCTTACTGATTTCCATAGTGGCTAGATTGGTTTACATTACAACCTACAGTGTACAGAAGTCCCCTTGTGATTCACACCTGAATCAACATTTACTGTTGTTTCTTGTCTTGAGGATTGATACTCTACTGGAGGTAATATGGAAACTCACTGATATTTTGAATTGTATTTCTGGGATGACTGATGAGGAAGAGTGTATTTATTATATGTGTTTATTGGCCATTTGCATTTCATGATTTGAAAACTGTTCAGGGGCTGGATATATGACTCAGTTGGGAGTAGTATTTGCTCTTCAAGCATGAGGAACTGAGTTTGAATCTCTAGCATCTATTTGTGCTTATAAACCCTAACAGTGGGGGAATAGGGACAGATGGATCCCAAAAGTGAAGGGATCTATCCTATCTATCTTAGTGAAGGGGCAAGATGTTATCTCAAGGCCAAGACGTGCAATGACAAGAGAGGAAGACACTGTCCCTCTCTGGACTCTCTGCATGGACACATGAACATATGTACTCACATACTTATATGCACTACACCCACATACAACACACTGTACATATTAAAGAGCTGTTTTTGAAGAGAATTTTTCTATTAAATTTTTAGCTTGCCTATTGATTGGGTTGAGTTTTTTTAATTTTTGTAGGTTTTTTGTTTATTCTATTAATTCTTTGTGAAATGTCAGCTTGCAGGGGTTTAGCTGCAATTAGTTATCTGTTCCTGTTGCTATACAGAATTTTTTTAAATTTCATGTTTCCATTTCTCAATGTCAGCCTTTATATTCTGAATAACTGTAGTTCTCAGAAAGCCATTATCTATGGCTATATGGTTTTAATATTTTCTTTTCTTTACCCTCTAGCAGTTTCAGAAATTCCTATCTTAACATTAAGCTCTTTGGTCTGTTTGGAGTTGATTTTGTGCAGGTCAAACACCAGAAATCTAATTTCATCTTCTCCATGTGGATATCCAATTTTGTTAGCACTATTTGTTGAAAAGTCTGTCTTTACTCTGCCATGTATTTTTGACATCTTTACAAAAATTCAAGGGGCTGTAACTGAGTGGTGGTCTTGTATGTGGATTTTGATTCTGCTCTAGTTATCTACATGTCTGTATTTGTTGCAGTATTCTGTTCCTTTTGTTTGTTTGTTTGTTTGTTTGTTTGTTTTTTGAGACAGGGTTTCTCTGTATATCCTTGGCTGTCCTGGAACTCACTCTGTAGACCAGGCTGGC
>NC_045030.1:97022779-97027869 GCF_008632895.1 Mastomys coucha
GCATTGTAGAGGTTGTTTGCTTCCTTGTTTACATTTATTCCAAAGTAATTTTGGAGGCAATTTTGAATGGGATTGCTTTCTTGATTTCTTTCTCAGCATGTTCACTGTTGATGTATAGGTAGACTACTGATTTTTATGTTTTAATTTGCATATGTTGAAGCACCACTGCATTCTTGGAATAAAGTCAAGTTGATCATGGTAATAACATATGTGGTGTGCTATTGAATTTCATTTGTGAGTATTTTATTACAAAATGCAGTGCCTATGTATATCAACAAAATTGCTCTATAATATATATTTTCTTTCTCTGTGTTTGTGCCTTTAACTGCTTTTGGTGTTAAGGAATTACAATTCTTGTACAGAGAACTTGATAGTGTTTATTTCTTTAAATAGTGGTAGGTTTTATTTAAACAAACAAACAAGCAAACAGATTTTAAGACTGCTTAACATCTGCCGAGTGCCTAGGGAGAATGTTCCATATGGAGAACCGTTCATGATAGCTGTGCACTAGTTTTTGAATGAATGGCTTTTGTTAAGTGTACAGCAACTAGGAATAAAGAATAAAATAGCAAGCAGAAGAGGTATGGTAGACCATCAGATCAGACATTTATATCATTGAGCAGAAACTAGCAGGGCAACCCAGCAACCCAAACAGTCAGCTGGATTCTCTGACCAGTTAAGAGGGTCACCAGGTAAAATGTCTTCTCTTTAATAAGACTTCTAATTAGTTGTTCCTAGTTTTTATACCACATTATGTTTTTATATCATAGAATAAGCAGTAGCTGAGTCTTTTGCTTTGGGAAGGTCATTGGGAATGAGTAATCTCCTAGCTGTTTTCAAGGACCCAATGTTTTTATCCTAACAGTTGACACTCCTATTGTTCTCAAGAGCATGATATTTTTATTCATGTCAGGTTTTGCTGTTCTTATTTAACTTTCTCATAGGGCTAGGGGACCAGCCTGTCCCTGGACAAGTGGTCTTGTGAGAGACTTTAAGACGAACAGGCTTGTATCTGAAAGAGGAGCATCTCCAGAGTGAGTTTCTCAGTGAGCTTAAAGAACATTTGACAATTTACTAATAATATGTGTAGCACAGAGAGACAATCCCTTCTTTTATGTAAGGAAATTTGGGGTGTACTTGAGATAAAGATGGCCTCGTGATGGCAGGATGTTCTGGGGCCTAGAGAAGTTCTTGAGAGATTGTCTGGTGCTGAGGTGGCTAGGTCCTGCTGCTTCTTCCAGCTGCCTGCCTAGGACTTGCAGATTATGTTAGTGCTTGTTTGTTTTTGTTGTTGATGTTGTTGTGGTGTTGGTGATGGTGGTTTTATGTTTTTAAGATCTAGGATATATAAGACATTTTGACCATATTCCTGCCAAAACAAAGTTAGGTGTCTAGAGGTGTAAGTTCCAGTGACAATGGGGTGACATTCTTCACAGACTTTCTCTATGACAAGATAAGGACAACAGGGTTTCTTTGCTAGCTGTCCAGGGAGAAGCAGATAACAAACTTTTAGACCTCTTAGGAGTAAAATAAATATGCCAACAAACAGACACATAACTATGGAGCAAGTGATCATGATTACTAGAGAGACAAATAAATGGATATTAGTTGCTGGGGCTGGCTATTCTCTTGGGGCAGTACCCAGAGAGGGTCCACCTATGTTGAAGGAGAAAGGAACCAGTATTCCAGCAAAGATATTCACATACTGCTGAATCTCTGGAAAAAAGGCACTAATTATGTAAAATATTGTGATCTTAGAAGTTACTACAGGGATAAAAGCTACCAATACTCATCCAGTGCCCAGTTTCTGGAGGCTGCCCAGAGAGAAAGTGCTAATGTGCTCTAGAGGCTTCTTCATAAGTAGGCAAGTGAATTTTGACACAGAAGACTCTTGGTATACCACTTAATAGTACTGTAAACCAGAGAAGCTGTCTTCATTGTTGTGAATTAATCTAGGTCATCCATCAAGATCCAGAAGTCTGTGTTATAAGGGGTGAGGTGGGAGTCTATTTGATACTTAGTATATTCATATAACATTTATCCTCTTACATGTCAGTGGTCCAGATAAGTACTTCCAGAAGAGCTCTAGTCGAATTGGAGGTACTTACTGGAAAGTTCGATATGAAGCCTTTCAAGATGAGACATTCCAGGAAAGGGTACATCAGGAAGAAGAAACACATCTTGGAATACTGGGTGAGGAATCTTTAACTCTTAAATTTCATGAACTAGAGACAAAAGAAGTAAGAAGAATTTATTACTTGAATCTGCTGGTGTCTCAAGGGAAATCTGTGGAAATGGGTCCTCAAGTTCTGTCCCAATAAATGAGTGTTTGTAAAATGTGTCCCAGGTCTGAGTGTGTTTAAAAATCAGTAGGTTAAACATGCTCAAATAGAATTTTGCTATAAGACTTTTGAGAACTTAATTTTGTATATGATGAATGTTCAAGCTTAAAAGGAGATTATATATTAGTTCTCAAACTTGAACTACTAAAATATTTTGGTAATGCCCCCTATTACCATTATTATACAGATTACATTCTATGAGTTGCCTCTGTAGATGTATTGTTGAGGAGCTATTTAAAGGCAATAAGATCAGCCAGAATCTTGACAGTCTAGAGCTAGAAGTATACAGCCACAATATATAGACATGTTCACTATCATTAGAGATATAGAACTAGGCTTGTTGTATGATATTGAAAACTATAATTAGAAGTCTAAAACAAAGCATTAATACATTAGAAGAAGATTAGGTGTGGTTTAATCACATCACAGAACCAAGAAATGAAATAAATCAGGTGGAAAGAAAGCTTTGGAAATAATAGAATATTCCAGGGATATTTATATGCAATTGATTCTGCATAAGAAACATTGTTAGAAATATGAGGAAAAATATCATTCCTAGAAAAGATAGGTTTTTATTTTTGTTGGCTGGTGTTCTGTATGTATACCTATTTGTTCAATAATGAAGACCATGTGGAAATTGAGTTAGGAAACCAATCTAGAAGATTTAACCTCAGAGTAGAGTAAGTATAAGCAGCCAGGCTGATGTGTTGGTAGCTTTGAAAGTGACTCAAGTCATACACCGAAGCTCTGAAGTTCTGCTTAGACTACAAATTTAGTTCAGGGCCTATATTCTCTTTGATTATAATTTTGTTAAGAAGATCTGAGATGGAACCTACTAGGAAATGTAACTATGGGAGAAGAGAAAACAAATTTAAGAGGAATTGAAATGGATCTGACTGGGGTATAAAAGAAAGTCATGACCTTAGATTCTGGCTCTGTAATTGCTAGTTGCATCTTTATAGGTCAATCCTTCTTCTCTGAAGTTATTTCATCTGTATAATGGAGGCAATAACTCCTCCTGTGTGTACCTTAGAGTAATATGTGAGGATTATAAGAGACAGTGGATTTAATAGTGCCTTTATTATTATAAATAGCATGATTCTTAAAATAGATTATTTTAAAGAGAAGTATTCTCTACCTTGTGTGTATTCAGTAACATTTTTCTCCTATTCTTTTGTTTTTATTCTTCATCTGTTTTCATTCTCATACTCTCACTTTCCCATTTTCCAGGACCAGTGATAAGGGCTGAAGTGGGTGACACCATCCAAGTGGTCTTCTATAACCGTGCCTCCCAGCCATTCAGCATACAACCCCATGGCGTCTTTTATGAGAAAAACTCTGAGGGCACCGTGTACAATGATGGTGAGCTGCAAGGGTTTCCAACAATGTAGGCTATAGGTGGTTCTAGAAGGAAATAAGTGAAGAGTGGGGAGAAAGAGCAAAGTACTGGTCATTTTAATGAATGAATAATGGAAATAGTAAAAAAGAGCTCACCTCATTAATAATAGAAAACATTAAAATACTTTTAAAGTATTTTAGAAATGATTGCTGAAAATATAGTCTTGTAAATAGTAGTTTTAGAAGCCACAGGTATATGTGGCATGGGCAAAATGCAGAATTTTATTCTCAGCTCCAAAATTACGATACATGCAAATATATCCTTAATATAAAGTATGCACATCATGAACTTCTGTAAAACATGAATATATACAATTATAAAATAATCATTCATAGGAAAATTGTCATGTATGTTTTTATATGCCTTTTATATATTTTCTATAATTATATATTATTATTCTATAATCATGTATTATTAATATATTTAAAGAATGAGATGATAAGCTTTGAACAGTTTTCATTCTATTCTTGCCAACATTACATTCTATCTGTCTAAGATCATAATATAACATTTTAATTGCCTCTGTAACACTTTCACATGGACTTTTCATAGCTTATTTAATTTAATGTCTATTGCTAAGGCATATAACTTTTTAAAAGAAGGTTTAAATAGCCCTAACATTTAAATAATGACATATGAATGTGTATATCCTAGCTTCATTTGGGTGAAGGGTTACATCACATGACAGAATCCTAGAAGTGAGATTACCGTGTAACCAATTTCTTATTTTCTCTGATGATATTATCATACACTTATTCTAAGATAAGCATATAAGAAGTACTGAATGTCAAAGTTGCAAACAAATATAAAAATACTTTCCATACGCCATTACTTTTTATGAAGTTAATATTATGAAGAAGGGGATAGACTTATACAGATAACAATCAAATGCAACCTGCAAACTTCTATTGATCCTTGATATAAAAATAGCTTCAGTGAACTCTGAAAACTCAGATATGAGGGTACACATGTAATACCAATATTTTAGAGGCCAAGTCAGGAGGTGTACAAGTTTGAAGCCACCCTGGTTCTATAAAACAAGACTCTGTCAAAATAACATAATACATTGGATATGGTGGCTTGTGTCTAGGATCACAGCAGTTGGGAAACAGAAGATGTTTGCCAGGATAAGTGAAGCCATCCTGGGATTGTACTCATTTGTAGGGTAGCCTGTGCCACCCAGTAAAGTTCTGTCAAAAAACATTTTAACAATGAAAGCAAACAGAAACTTTGGGGATAGCTTAGAGGTTTGGGCATAGATTAATCCTTGCATGATGTTGGGGAATTTCTTTGTTTTGATAATGATGTACTAGTAACAGAAAATATTTTTTTTTTGTTTTTTGTTTTTG
>NC_045030.1:97027879-97032158 GCF_008632895.1 Mastomys coucha
GGGTTTCTCTGTATAGCCCTGGCTGTCCTGGAACTCACTGTATAGACCAAGCTGGCCATGAACTCAGAATTCTGCCTGCCTCTGCCTCCCAAGTGCCAGGCTTAAAGAGGTGTACCACCACTGCCCTGCCAGAAAAAAATTATGATTTGTTTTTTTTCTCATTGTTATTAGTTCTTTGAGAGATCTATACAATGTATTTTGATCATATGCACGTCCTCTGCCTGCTATTCCCAGGTCCATCCCCACTTCCCTCCCAATGCAATTTGGTATCTTAAAACAACAACATAACAAATCAACTCCAATTGTGCTGCACACATATTCTTGGATATGTGGCCTTTATGAAAGGTCTTCAACACACTAGGGCCTGTGTACTTTAAGAAAACCGACTCTTCCTCCATAAGCAGCCAATAGCTCCTTAGCTAGCTGTGGGGTTTTGTATTCAACTCCCCTCTCCGGGATGGCATTCTGTCTGGTTTGAGATTGCACAGGTCTTATACTTACTGTCTCAGCTGCCAAGGTACCACATGTGCAGCTACCCTGCTGTGGTCAGAAAACACTGATTCCTTGTATTCTTCCTCTGCCTCTGCCTTTTAGGATATTTCTGCTCCCTTCCTTCAATGACATCTGTTCAGGGCTGAATATTATCTAGTCTCTTTTTCTCTATACCTTGGCCATTTGTGAATTCCTGTGTTAGTCATTATCTATTGAAAGAAGGAAGTTTCTCTGATGAGAGTTGAGAGATTCATTTATCTCTTCATAGAACAATACATATGTCAGTCATTAACAATGAATTTAATATTATATCAGTTTAACAGAATGATAGTAATATGTTCTTCCCTAGGGCCTTGAACTTACCTATTTATCCACAGGTTCTTGGACCCAATAATAGTTTCAATCACAAAGTAGTTGGTTCTTCCTGTAACACTTGTGTCAGTGGTATGTCTTGTCAGGCTGGCCATTGGTATCATTCATAGGGTTCACAACAAGGTAAATTTGGTGATTCCCTTTTTTTCTCTACTGGCACTCTTACCACCATCCAGCAGCACAATAGCTAGTCAGTATGGGTGAAGCTTCTAGGTGTATCAGCTTGATTTCTCCATGTTCTATGAAACATGTATGGTGGCTTTAGTAACAGAGCTTTTCTATCCATTTCTGGAGACTAACCAAAAGTATTGTCAAGACCTTTAGTATTTAGAAGTCAATGGGATTTTACTTATCAACATCCCCAAAATAGATAACCCATACCTGTTACTCATTTGTTGGCCTGTGGTAACTAGTAGGGGCATGCTGTGCTACTGTGGGGTAACTCCATTTAAATTCTCTGTTGATGTGCATGAATTTATTTTATGAAACTTTTATAGTACTAGGTTTTTCTATGGCTTTTTCAAAGAATCTCCAGCGTTTATTATATCTTTCTATTCCCTCCTCTGTGCTGCCATATCCTTCCCTTTCCCATTTAACTCTTCCTGTACCATTATTCCCCCTTAGCCCTTAATGTTACTGTATTCTATTTCCTCTCCCTTGAGGCATGCTCGTCGCCAAGGCACCTTGCTTAATTCCTGACTTCTATACATATTACAAACGAAATGTACATATCCAAAGAGTCAAAGCTACCATCAGTAAATAACAGAAAATATAATGCTTGGGTTTCTGAGCCTGGGTTTCCTCACTCAGAAGGATTATTTACCAATCCATTTACACAAAAATTTCATTTCTTTTTTTTTTCTCAACAGCTATAATATATATTGTGTGAATGTAACACTTTTTACTATCCATTCATTAGTTGATAGACATTTAGGCTGTTTCCATTTTCCAGCTACTGTGAAAAAAACAGCAGTGAATATGGATATGCAAGTATCTCTATGGCAGGATACAGAATCCTTTGGGGATATGGCCAAGAGTGATATAACTGGATCATGTGGTAGATCTCTTTATAGCTTTTTGAAAAACCTCCACATTGATTTCCGTAGTGACTGTAACAGTTTGCACTCCCACCAACAATGAATAAATGCTCCCCCTTCTCTGTGGCATATTCCACCATTAGTTTTCATGATCTTGGTCATTCTGACTGGAGTAAAAAGAAATCTCAAGTAGCTTTTTTTTTTTTTTTTTTTTTTTTGCATTTACCTGGTGGCTTAGCATGTTGAACCTTTTAAGTGTGTTTCTCAACCATTTGGGTTCCATCATTTGAGAACTGCTACTGATTTTTCTCTGTTAATTTTCTATTCTGCTACTTTGTTGAATGTATTTATCAGTTATAGGAGATTTCTGGTGGAATATTTGAATATGTTAGGCCAAATGTATCTATAAATTCATCCATTTGCTAAACTTTTCCAGCTTGGTGGAATGTAGATTTTTTTTAAAGTGTCTCAATGATTCACTGAATTTCCTTGGTGTCTATTATAATTTCTCTCTTTTCATTTGTATTCTTCTTAATTTGGATCCTCAGTTTCTTTTGGTTAATTTAACCAAAATTTATTAACATTTTCAAACAATCATCTCTTTGCTTCATTGATTTGTTGTATTGAATTTTTCATTTCCATTTAACTGATTAAGCCCTTATTTTGATTACTTCTTACTATATATTTTTTGAGCAGTGATGTTTGCCCTTGTTTTTTCAAGGCCTTTACTTGTATCATTAATGAATTCATTTGAGAACCCTTAATTTTTTATTTAGATATTTAGTGATAAACTTTCTTAAGACTGCCTTCATTTTGTCCCATAGATATTGAAATGTCTTTACATTTTCATTCAATTCCAATTATTTTAAAGTTATTTTTAAAGATTAATTTATTTTTAATTTTATGTATATGAGTGTTTTGCCTATAGGTATGTATATGCATCATGTGCATGCCTGGTACATATAAAAGCCAGAGTGGAGTTATGGGAACTGAGGCTCTGGGCAGTTGTGGGCTGCCATGTGGATGCTAGCAAGCAAACCCAGTTTTTCTTTTCTTTTCTTTTCTTTCCTTTTTTTTTTTTTCGAGACAGGGTTTCTCTGTGTAGCCCTGGCTGTCCTGGAACTCACTCTGTAGACTAGGCTGGCCTCGAACTCAGAAATCCACCTGCCTCTGCCTCCCAAGTGCTGGGATTGAAGGTGTGCGCCACCATCACCCAGCTGCAAACCCAGGTTTTCAAGAGCAGGAAGTACAAATAACCTCTGTGCCATCTCTCTGACCCTTCTAGGAATTTTGAAAATTACTCTCATGGCTTCATTCTTGACACAATTATCATTTGTGTTTTTAATTTCTATGTATTTTTATACTTTCCGTCATTTCTTTGCCTGTTCATATCTAGTTCTATTTTGTTGTGGTCAGGTAGAATATAGGATGTGATTTCAGTTTTCTAATATTTGTTGAGTATTGCTTTGTGTACTAGTATGTGGTCTATTTGGGAGAACATTACATAGCCTTCTGAGAAGAATGTGTATATTTTGGTGTTTGTATGGCATGTTCTGTAGATTTCTGTTAGGTCTGCTTGATTTTCTTCTTCTTTTATGTCATTTAGTTCCAGCCTATCTCTGCTTAGTTTATTTCTGGATGCCATATCTATTGCCGAGAATCAGGTATTGAAGTCACCCACTGTCACCATGCTGTGATGAATCCTTGGTTTTAGTTTTAATAGTGATTTGTTTATGAAATCATGTATCCATGTATTTGGTGCATACATTTTTCTGATAGCAATCACTTGTTGGTAGAGTTTTTCTATGAGGAGCATGAAGTAATCATTTTACGTCTCTGACTAGTTTTCTCAAACATTTGAGTAGCTACATCTGCTTATTTTTCAGTTTCATTTGCTTGGAATGCATTTTCAAAGTTCCTTTATCTTAAGAAAGTATCTGTCTTTCATGTGAGTCATATTTCTTGAAGATAACAAACAGATGAATCTTCTGTTGTAATATAGTCTCTTTGTCTGTGTCTTTTTATTTTAAAGGGTGATCCATAGTCTTCAGTTATTATTGCATGATGTGTGTTTATTCTTGTCATTTTGTTGATTTGTTGGTGTATTCTTTGATCTTTTTTGATTACCTGTCCTGGCATTGCTTTTTGTTCCTTAGGACCTCTTGGTTATGTTTCTTCTACTCTTCAGATTGAAATATTATTCTAGCTCTGTAGAGCTGGCTTTCTAGTCATAAATTCCTTTAGTGTGTTTTTACTATGAAAATTGTTATTTCTTCTTTACTTTTAATAGTTTTTCTGGGTATAACTGTCTATGTTGACAGTTGTGATGGCTCAGGATTTGGAGAACATCTTTCTTTCTTTCTTTTTTTTTTTTTTTT
>NC_045030.1:97032216-97032724 GCF_008632895.1 Mastomys coucha
CAGAAATCCGCCTGCCTCTGCCTCCCAAGTGCTGGGGTTAAAGGCGTGCGCCACCACCGCCCGGCTGGAGAACATCTTTCTAGGCCTTTCTAGCTTTAAAGGTTTCTGTTAGATAATTATTGTTCGAACAGTTATGCATTTAAATGGGACTTCACTTTTCTTTCTTGCATCTTTCAGTACTATTTCTTTTATCCTCCATGTTTAATGTTTTAACTTTAACATGTCTATTTTTGTCTGCTCATTGTTTTTTAAGACCTCTTTTTGTTTTTAACCTTGATGGGCTTCTCTTTCTCTGTGTTGGGAAGTTTTCTTCTGTGATTTTACTAAATGTATCCCTCTCTGCCTTCGATGTGATAGTCTTCTCCTGTGCCCATTTTTGGAATCTAGGCCTTTTACTGGTGTCCCAAGGCTCTTCTATGTTCCATTCATATGTATTAAAATTTTTCAAACCTTCAAAGAAGACCTAATACCAATACTCCTCAAACTATTCAACAAAATAGAAACTGAA
>NC_045030.1:97033392-97033714 GCF_008632895.1 Mastomys coucha
GTGGGATTGCAAACTGATACAACCACTCTGGAAATCAGTTTGGCAGTTCCTCCGGAAATTAGACATAGTACTACTGGAGGACCCGGCTATACCACTCTTTGGCATATACCCAAAAAATACTGCAACATGTAACAAGGACACATGCTCCACCATGTTCATAGCAGCCTTATTTATAATAGCCAGAACCTGGAAACAACCCAGATGTCCCTCAACAGAAGAGTGAATACAGAAATTGTGGTACATTTACACAATGGAGTACTACTCAGGTATTAAAAACAATAAATTTATGTAATTCTTAGGGAAATGGATGGATCTGGAGAAT
>NC_045030.1:97034350-97050333 GCF_008632895.1 Mastomys coucha
CTGGGAATGGAGAAATTTACATGTAAATAAAGAAAATATCTAAAAAAGAAAAAAATTTTTTTTCATTGGCCTTTACTAAATGATCCAATACCTCTACTTTGTTAGCTATCACTAAATCTCTGGCTTGGGCATGATAAGTTTTCTTGGTGAGGCTTTCCATTTACATTTCTAATTTCCTTTTTGAGGTTTTACTTTCCCGCATCTTTTCAGTTTGTGTATTCTTTAAAAATTTAAACTCTTATTTTTATGTCTTGGATTAACTTCCTTATCTTGGGTACCTTTTTGTTTTTGTACGGTTTGAGTTGTTTACCATTGTGATAAGCTTTTGAATTCTTTGTCTGAAAGTGTCTCCATTTATTTTCAACAAGAGATATTGCTGTGGGAATTTGTGTTTTGGATATAGCATGTTATTTTGGTTTTTATGTTTGTTGTTTTTGTGTGTGTTGTTATCTCTGCATTAGAACTTGCACATCTGGGGTTACTTTGTTGATTAATTTTCTTTCTTTTGTTTTTGTTCAACTCATTTTTTCTTCTTTCAACAGTGGTTTTTACAATGTTTTATGGACAAAGCTAATTCCTAATAGAGTTTGAATCTTGATTTCATCTTTTAACTGGTATTCTGGAATACATCCTCCATCTAAATTTCGATAGAGTCTTGAACAAGTTTCCCTTGGCAATGTGAATTAGTCTTGGGTTTAAAGGCCCATTAGGTAACTAGAGGGTCCTAATCAGGCAGTTGCCAGGGTTTTGGGACTCTGGATTATGTATGGTAACTGGAGGATCTCTATTGGGGATTGAGCTGGTGAGTGCCAGAGGGATACAGGCTGAAAGGAGGTAGCTGTTACTGGCAAGCAGCTTTAGGACATGGTGAACTGAATGGAGACATGCAGGAAGGGAGAGTATTGGTAGCCTACTTGGGTCCATAGTACGTGAGGTGGCTACAGGGATCCTGGTAATAAGCTTAGTTTTATTATTTTTAATTATGCATGTATGTGTTTTTGTATGCACACATGAATTCAGATGCCCTTGAAAGCTAGAGGTGTTCAATCCTCCTGGAGCTGGAGTGATTTGTGAGCTACCTGAAGGGTGTGCTGGGAACTGAACTCAGGTTTTCTGCAAGAGCAATATATGCTCTTAATTGGTGAGCTGTCTGCCCAGCCCTATCATAGGAAATTCTTACTGATGTATTTTCAAGTATGAGGTCATGGTGGCTTAGATTTATTTGTAAGTGAATCAGCAAATGAAAAACCAAACAAGCAAAAACCTGAATGCATGAGATTAGATGTAGATATTCACGAATGGAGACTTTTATCCTCTTATGGTGGCTGAGGATAAACCTAGGCCTTCACAGATGTTAAGGATATGTTCTACCACTGAACTATAACCTTCAGTAGATGTGAATACATTAAAGATGGCATAATTTTATAAAGAGACATTGAGTCAAATTGTTAGGATCATAATTTTTCCTTTTAAAACATTTGTTTTGTTTTCTTAATTGTAAAAACTAAGTTTTGTAATGGTATGGTTTTTATGTGTATTCAATGTTTTGATTATATTCAACTTCTATGATGCCTCTTCTCCCACCATTTTTCCCTTTCTCTTACCAACTAACTCCCTCTTCTGTGCCACATCCATTGTGTTATTCTTTAAAGTTTTCTATTTATGAAATTTAAGGAATTAGAAATGATGAGTGAATAAGAAAAGTTCATAACACATCGATTATTTTCCCTTTGCAACAAGTTATACTACCAATGTATATTTGTATGTTATTATACGATTATTATGATTATTTCTTCAGGTTATAATTAGTTTGTCAGAGGATATGCACATTGAAATTTATATCACCTACTCCACATTGTTTTCTGCATAGATTTGTTGTCTGACTAATATTTACTTGCACCAACAGTATCTGAAAGGGTCTGTTTCTTTATCACCTCACCTGGACTAGGACAATCTTTTATTTATTTATTTATTTATTTATTTATTTATTTATTATTTAATTTGGTCAAAATGAGAGTCTTACAAACAACACCAAAGTAACTCACTGTTGTTTTGATTTGTATTTATTTGCCTGTTTTATTTTAACCTTATTTACAGTAATTATTATACATCTTACTTTCCTTCTGTATGTGAAGCTTTTTCAGTCTTTTCATGCATTGTCAGTATTATTTTCAAAAAGAGTTATTTTTGTTTATAAACTTTTTATAGGTGAGTGAGTTAGGTACCATTTGAACCATTTTCACCACACTGATTAAAATTTATAAAACATTGCCAATTTGATAGATCAAAAATTATTTGGTACTTTTTTTATATTTCTTTGGCTACTAATATGCTGAAAATTAAAATAAAAGCACAGTTCTTTGCATTGCTTGAGCATGTTCTATGTCCATTTAAAAGGTTAAAGACTTAAGACAGGCTATAGTTCAGTGGTAGAACTCTCATCTAGCATTAATAAGGCCCTGCATTTATTCTCCAGCGGTGTAAAAAATAAATGATTATAAAGAAGTTACAGTATAAGTAATCTTCATGCACAAACATATACATCTAGAGACATATGTACACCCTCACATACATAGATATATATTAAATGGAAAAAGTGTTCATAATCAGAACTGTTCAAAGATGAAATGCACCCTAATGGCAGGTAGTAAGTCCCCCTTTCAATGAAGTGTGTTTAGCAGAGGTAGGTCTATAAGAGTAAATAAATATATGTTTTCTTTTTTTTGTCTTTTATTTTCTTTTACACTCCAGATTTTATTCCCCACCTGTCCAACCTCCATCTGTTCCACATCCCATACCTCCTCCACGAGGATGTCCTCATCCCCCCCAATGTACATTGTCAAATAAGGAATATTCCAAAGAAATATTGAAATATCTTCTAGTAGTGAGGTCATAAGATTTAAGAAAATTGAAACTTTATCATGTTCATACTGACTCAGTACATGCAACAGCTAGTGATAGAGCCAGAAACCAAACTCTGAGCTCCTGATTACTAAAGGCATTCTTGCATGTTCCTAAGCCAGGAAAATTTTCAGTATCAGGTTACATGTACTGTCATCAATGATGCCCTAAAATGTGTTTATAATTTATAATGTTTACTATGCTCTTTGGAGTTGATGATCTTTACTCTAGCCAATATGAATAATCATTTCATGTTTCCCTACAGGCACATCTCACTCCAAAGTAGCCAAGTCGTTTGAAAAAGTAACATACTACTGGACAGTTCCTCCCCATGCTGGGCCCACTGCTCAGGATCCTGCCTGTCTAACTTGGATGTACTTCTCTGCTGCAGATCCCACAAGAGATACAAATTCTGGCCTGGTAGGCCCTCTACTGGTGTGCAAGGCTGGGGCCTTGGGTGCAGATGGCAAGCAGGTATTTCTGGGGACTCTGGGTAGAAGACTGGCTAGAGAGAAATAAAGTTGATTTTCTGGGTTGTGACAAGGATGGGGCTAGATCTCGGAGGTAAGAGAATAGAAGGAACATAAACAAAGCAATTATATCAGAAATTAATAGATGGTGACCTCCTATTCTTATGTATTTTATTTTACTTGAAAACACACAGATATCTTAGGGTTTGATTCTTCTTTTTTCCCCCATCCTTCAATTATTATTCTCCCTCCCACCTCAGTGGCCCATAAAATTGTTTCTAATCCATGATCTTACTTTAATACGTTTGCCTTTTTTTTTTTTTTTTTTACCATCTAGTCCATCATTTCTAACTCTATAATCTTGGGCCAGTTACTTAAATTCTCTTTAACTCAAGTTCCTCATCTGTAAAGAAAGGGTTAACAAAGGAAGTAGTTATCTTTGATTTCTTTGGATAGGCATAAAATTAATACACATAAAGTGCTTACTACAATATCTGGCATATACTAAGCACCTAAGAAACAGTAAAACAGTAAAAATAATAAATAATGGCAATGTATTTCTATGTTTTTCATTTTTCAAATTTTCTTTCATAAACCCTCCCTGCTTTCTTAGTTACTCTCCCCTCAGTCTTCTCCCTAAGGTGGCTTTAGGCTATCTCTGGTCACACACTGTGCTATGTTTCCTTAATCCACACCTAGTGCTTTTTCCATGCTTTCTTTCATACTTCACTTGCCTCCAGTCTTGTTCCTTTACTCTGACCTTATCTCCTCTACAATTTTAAGTTTTCCTGATGAAAGCCTGCCTAGCAACAACTGCAGCTCTGAGCATGAGATATGAGCCTGGCTCAGAATCTGAAAAAAGGAAATGAGAAAGAACCAGGAATTCTTGGGTCTACAACTACACAATATTCAACTGCTGAAACCATTGTCATTCCTCCCTCTATTTTTTCCAATGGGACTACAGAAAGGAGTGGATAAAGAATTTTTTCTCCTCTTCACTGTGTTCGATGAGAACGAAAGCTGGTACAACAATGCCAATCAGGCAGCTGGTATGTTGGATTCCCGACTGCTCTCAGAAGATGTCGAGGGCTTCCAGAACTCCAATCGAATGCATGGTATGGGGAATAGTTTTGCTTTTAATTATAACTTTAAGGCCTTAAGCAAAATGTAATTCAATCTGTACTTATAACTAGTTCTTAAAAATGTTCATTTCATTCATCTTCTCTATGCAAGAGACAAGCTAGATTGAAGGATACAATGTAAAACAACAGTCCTATTTAAAAAAAATTATTATTATTACTATTCTTCTTCTCTCCTCTGCTACACAGAGGTTAGAAGACTGCCCTAACTACTGAGCCATGTCATCACATTGCAGCAGCAGCTGTTCTTACACTGATGTCTTGTGCCAGGATCTGAATTACACAGTATGAACGGCACTGGCAGATAGTGATGGAAGATGAAAATTGTATATAAGTGATATTATACAGTGTATGACAGATTAAGCTGAGATGATATTCCTTCATTCTTTTTCTTTGTTGTTCCAGTAATAGAATCCAGGGCTCTTTTGCCTGCTGGGCAAGAGTTCTATCACTGGGCTACAACTGCAACCTCCATCCAGTCTTGTCTTCCTCTACCATTTTCCCATGTCTCATACATCAGCAAAGTGTGACCATTTCACTTCCCACAGCCATAACTTATACTTATTTCATATTTTTGCATTGTTATGCCTTTTTCTTGAAATGCACATTTTCACACATTTACCTTAAGCATTTGGAAATTCTTCCTGTTTCTAATATTCTACTCATAAGCTACTTCACCAATATTTGCACTTCTTATCACTCAGATCCAGGGTAGTGACTCTCTTTTCTATGTACCATTGTACTACAGTAATTTTAAAATCATATATTCCATATATTTGTGAACATTGTAATTGGTACATAGTTCTTTACTTCTTCTATAGTATATTGATTATCTATGCATCTTCTACATTATTTGTTAGATTCTAACACATAGTGGATGTTAATTGAATTACTGTACCACCAAATTAATGGCTAGGTATATGAAATAGGGAGTGAAAAATCTAGTCCCAGATTTCACTGAGCACCCAGCAACTTTCAATGATGTGAATAACACCCATGACAATAATTATAGAACAGTCTAGACAGACTACTAAATGTGTAGAAGAGTCTTTTAAGTTCAAAAGAAAAGAACATTAATAAGGAACAGTAAATGTAGATGATCCATTGAAGAAGGGAATATTTGAGCTGGAGATGAAGACTGAATAGGATTACAATCAAGACATTATAGACAGTGGAGGCAGAACTGGGGATTAGGAATGTTCTCATCAGAGCACAGAGGGGTGGTTAAATGAGTCCTGAACTCTGATTCCAGTGTAGGTGGGAGTATTGAAAGGTTTCCCTATATTTGGGGGCAAGTAGATAGTAAGAAGACATAAAATTGAATGTATTGACTTCTGCATCTTTGTTTTCCTTCCCAAGGTAGTCCATTATTGTAGAAAAAGTAAGATACTCTCATG
Organism: Mastomys coucha; assembly: GCF_008632895.1. Taxonomy (NCBI): domain Eukaryota; kingdom Metazoa; phylum Chordata; class Mammalia; order Rodentia; family Muridae; genus Mastomys; species Mastomys coucha. The sequence goes on from NC_045030.1 coordinate 97,040,258, forward strand.
AATCATGTCATTCCACTTTGAATTTGTCGAACTCCTAATAATAGGCAGTCATAGAGAGACAGAAAACTGAGATTTTTAGTGTAGAAAATTTTGGACACTCTGCAATATGTTGTATTACAGAAATATTCCTTTAGATGGAAGGATAGGCAGACAGAAAGACAAAGGGATAGGGAGGTCATGACAGATAAGTCGATTAGTAGTTTACACAGAGGCAAGAATTGAAGTCTATTCTAGGGTTGAGCGGGAAGCATGTAAAAACATATATACCATAAATAAACTAGGCTTAACACTTTAAAGATATAAAGATTATAGATCTTCTAGGATAATGGTAGGGAGTATGGGTATGTAAATATTTTAGGTAGAGGTATCTGGAAATAGGCTTTTCCTCAAGAGTTGTAGGTGAGCAAATATTTTTTGAATTACCAGTGAAGATGAAGAGGAGAAGTTAACTTGAATTTGAAACTTTGGGAAACACACTGTATGGACTGGTGTAGAATTAGAACAGTGAAGAGAAAGAACAATCACAAGCATTGCAAGAAAATTAGAATGTGTAGCATGCAAGTTGGAAAACTAAGGGTAAGCAGGAGCTTTTGAGGTGTATGTATTGGGGTGTATGCGTGTAGGAATTGAAGTAGTAGATAGTAGTTCTTTGTTTCCAGAGTGTGGCAAAGGAAAGGAAAGAGATGAGACCAAAAAAGCTAGTTGAGTTCCCATCCTAAAGAAATACTCTGAATAGAAACTGACTACCATAACAGGAGGCAGAGGAATTTAGGATGCTCTGGAATTTCAAGTTATGGGAAACCAAAGTACAGGGATGATATGCTGCTGACTATGATTTAAATAGTCTAATCTCACCTCCCTACTTTGTCTTGTGTTTTTATTTTCCAGCTATTAATGGATTTCTGTTCTCTAACCTGCCCAGGCTGGACGTGTGCAAGGGTGATACTGTGGCCTGGCACCTGCTTGGCCTGGGCACAGAGACTGATGTGCATGGGGTTATGTTTGAGGGCAACACTGTGCAGCTTCAGGGCATGAGGAAAGGTGCAGTCATGCTCTTTCCTCACACCTTTGTGACAGCTATCATGCAGCCTGACAATCCTGGTAAGTGCGTTAGCAGCAGGCACAAGAAGTACAGGCTTTGTTATATAGGGGGACAAGAATGACAGGGGCTAACATGAGAGGAAGAAGGGCTGGCGAAAAGAAAGGAGTGTGTTCAGGGGTTTGAGAGAGTTTCAAAACACTTTATCTCTTCAATATATTGTCCATGTTCTGCTTATTTGATGTTTTCATTATTTGCAGCCTGAGTAGAAGGTTGAAAAAGCTTTGCAGGAAGAGGAGAGAAGTTCAAGCACTGCTCAGCTTCAGTGCTGAAATGATAGAGGGCATACTTAGCCACACAGCACTTTGGCCATATAAAAATAGATTATAATACAACCCATATATTTGAAAGGTCAAGGGAATGTACCTGTGTTTTCAACTCTGGTATTCTGTGAAGATTTCTGCATCCCACCCCGTGTATGTGTGCGTGTGTGTTGTGTGTGTGTAGTCATATGTATTTGTAAAGAAAACAAAAGACTAGAGAAAGCTATGTTTTGTTCAACTACGTGCCTTTGTAATGACTAAGATTTGAGGAATATTTGTGGCCTTCCTCTGGGATGGAATAAGTAACAGAGGAAATGTAAAACAATCTGAAACAAAGTCATTCTTTGGGCATGGAAAGGAAGGACTAGAAATCTGAAGATCTGGAATTCAGTTCCTGTTTATACTACCTACAAGCATAGCAGGAGCAATCCAGTTCACTTGACTGTATGTTTAACCATCTTAGGTCAGAAATGAAAACCTCGGAAGGACCTTTACCAACTTATTAATCACTTTGCTTTAATCACTCCCCTTATCTGTACAGGTTCAGCTTCCCCTCCTTTCTTCCTTTCCCACTTCCTTCCTCCTCATTTCCTTTCTTCTCTGCACCTCCTTTCTTCTCTGCACCTCCTTTCTTCTCTTCTCCCATGTTCTCAACAGTAATTCCACCCTCCTTTCTTCATGAAGAAATTTGACTCAAATGCTTTTTATTTATTTAATTTCTCAGATTCCAGCAATCTCAAAGAGTTTTTAGAACACACAGGCATTTTCTTCAGCCCCTAGGGTGTATTCTTTTTCCAACCAGTAGGTGGCAAGAGTGATTATAAGAAAGTTTAAGCATCATTACCACAGTCCTGACTGGACTTTTATTTTTTTACCTTTCATTTTAGCTGTGTAAACTCATTATATTTAAAATAGAATTTCTTTTAAAAGTAATTCTTTGTAACAATTTAATAATTTCTTCATGGATGTGAACTTTACATGCGCAACATTAAGCTATTCTCTTCACATATCTGTTTTCCCATCTACCTAGAGCATTTTCTTGGTGGGGGGAAGAGTTGTTAGCAAATTATAAATATCAGTTAGTACAGTTGCAAGAAGCAAGAGGAGCATGCACTTTCAGTAAATGGGGTGGGGGGGCAGTGAGGAAGCTCTGAATTTAAAAGATCATATTCTTGAGCTTTAATCCCAAGGTCAAACTCCAAATTTAATCTCCTTTCTGAAAAATCAGTTGGGACCCCCCAAAAAATCTACATATTTTCCTAGGGTTCATTCTAACTTTAAATGCATGAAATTATTTTTTATTTTCATGCTATGGACCAAATGGGTAGCTGGCTAGGCACAAAAATATGTCTCTAGAGTCCTGGTAACTTCTTTGCTGGAGCTCACGATTTGGGGAACAGCCTGAGCAACAAGATGAGATCCCATCTCAAAATATGAATTAAAAAAAACTTGATGGGAAGCATGGTGGGAAATATAATGGTAGGTTTTCAAGAGTAAAAGTTTAAAATGTCACAATTGGCTAAGATTCCAGAATTTTGTTACTATTGAAGACAGAAGTCTTTTCCCTCCCTTTTTTACACATTCATAGTTTTTTAAAAATTTGCCAAAGAAATGTCAAGTCATAGAATATTGGGACAGGTAAGGCTCCTTTGAAATCACTTAAGATCTATTATTTTACTAATAGAAGCAAAGTACACTTACCTGAACTGGATAAATGACTTGCTCAGATTAGAAGCACTGACTGTAAAATTTTGGCTTTTTCTCTGGTTCATCTTCTATCAAATCCTATTAATTTTCACTCCTGGATGGTATTTTGAATCTGAACTTTCCATCTGTCCCCTGGGCACTTGCTCTGTCATTAAGAAGGAGAGAGACCATTGTAAATAATTCTCTAAAATCAAAGCAATATAATGACAAATCTGGATCAGAATCTGGCTTTGGAATCTGTGGAGACTAATGAATCTTAGTCATTACAAAGGCATGTAGTTGAACAAAACATAGCTTTTGTCGTATTGATGAGCAGTACATATACAGCTTTATAGATGCATTATTAACATCACTCTAGCCAGGCACAGTGGTGCAGGTCTTGTCTTCAGTTCATACACCTTAGAAGGCTATGTTAGGAAAATGAATGACCTGAGCTAGGAAGTTTGACAACACCCTGAGCAACATAGCAAGTCTTCCTCATAAAACTCCATATCGGAGATACAGCATGTTTTCTCTTTGATGCTTATGTTAAAAAAAAGCAACAAAATTAGATATTAAAAATTGAACAAAATATGTAAAGAATTCATATGTGGGCCTATTGGTAATTGTTGTCATCACCATTTTTCTTTGCTGTAATATTTTTATTTATGTATTTGTAATTTTAATAGGCTTATATTAATTTTAATAAAATACCATCTTGTATTTAAAAATACCACCCTGACTAGTATGCCTCTGCTATTCAAACTGAAATATTAATACTAGATCTTTAATACCAGGGAAGGTGTCAGATAAAAGGTTAAATTCTGAATATATTATGTTCCATTAAACTCATTTTAGTTATTCAATACCATAGATATTTTTTTTTTACTACTTGGATCCTGATTAGGGTTTCTTTCTTCTTTTCTTGTTATTGGAGCTCTTTGTTCGTTATTTCCATCTTTCCTTCTCTTACCCATTTCCTTTGTGTGCTCGGTTTGAAGACATTAATAGTAAACTCTGAGTCACCACTAATTCATCGCTGTTGCATTAAGGAAAAAATATCAAAGCATTTCCTCTTGATGTCATTTAACTAAGAACAAGTCCAGATTTGAAATTCTCTGTTTGACTTTCCCTGTGCCTTCTGTCCTTAGTCTTTCTGTTGTATGTTTGTGAATCTGTGTCTGCTTGAATGTTGTCCTGTGAAATCTGCCCCTGTATCTATATCTGTCTGTGTGTGTCTGTCCCTAACAAAGAGCTTTTTTTCTCTTTAAATTGAACAACACAAAAAGTATCACATGGAGAAGGAATGAAGATTCTTTACAGAAATCTTTAACAGAGTTTTATAAGGAATTAATGCCTGACTCCAGCTGTTCCAGCTGCAAACAGTATTAGAAGCATCATTGTTTCTCAAGCAAAATCTGAATGATGTATTTTACACTTATGGTAGAAATTCATTTTATAAGAATGTTCTGAACCTCTATTTTTGCTCTTTTCAGCAATTGATTATTAGAACATAAGCATTACTGTGAGTCAGGGTCATGGAAGAATGTATAATTTAAGATTATAACTATGGATTAATTTAGGTTGTAAATGTTGATTACATGGAAAATCCAAGGCAAGTAAGGTTAGCTCTTACATGGTTCTCTTAAAGGCAGATTAAACAGACAGGATAAGTACACAGTAGGTCTTAAGTTTTAAGTGATCTCAAGGTATATTATTAACTCTGGCTGTGCTGTCCAGCAAAATTCTCAGTCTCTTGGAATCTAAGAGATATTTTTTATCATATTACATCACAGCAGTTCCTCTACTTTTGTTGTATTAAAGAAGTAACACATCAATGGAGGTGATCACTGGTAAAGACCTGGTCAAGGTATGGTGTACTGTAGGGGCTGCCTAAACCAGCATCACTTTATTCTTTGTATTCCTTTTGCAAAGTTGACAAAGACAAACTAGGATGGTGACAGAGGTTCTTCATGTAAAAGACCACACTTTGTGATTTAATCCTGAAATCCAATTAGAGGGATTGAGCCAGTTGGTATCAAACATCCTTTCAAGATGTTTATTTCAAGGATAGGAATTTATGGTTGCTTCAGATGGACTAAATTTAAAGTCCATTTTGGATGGACTGAGTTAAGGGTACTTTCACAGTTATAGCTTCAACTGTGGTAGCAAGGACAGCTGCAATAATCATTGCAGCGAATCTTTGTACACATATGTTCAAGGGCATAATTAAGTTGTTCTGAATTAGATCCTCCATGCCAGGGGCAAGCCAGATTAACAGGTATCCAGGCATGCATGGACTTGCTTTAGAATTAAAACCAGGAGATAAAATAATATTGTAATGAGAGGAACTTTGGTAAAGGATGAAGAGGAGAAGTGGCGTGCAGTTTATGTGTGGTTGAAATTCAGGCAAGTGTCCCTCTTTTGTTACCAGGTTGTCTTCTGATTCCAGTTCATGGTATGCATTTACCAGTCCTGTTATAGAAAATAAAAATGTGAAGCTTTAGCCTCAAGTTGTGATGAGAGCAGGATCCAGACATGGGTTAGGTCCTTGGCAGAATTTATGTAAAACCATGGGTTTGGATAAAACTCCTTGCTTTTTATGATGTTATTTTTTTTATAGGTATCAGGGGAAAGACTGAGAGAAACAATTTTTTTTAAATTGAAATTATAAGTTGCTTTGGCAGATTTCTCCTGAGCAGTCAGTTCTTTGAACCACTCCCACCATCATTTCTGCCATTTTTGTTTATGTATTTGATTTTTAAATAAGAAATAAGCTTGTTCAATTACAGCTCATCCTTGGGGTTATAGGGCATTCTTTATAACCATGAGAGACATGAATTTTTCAAAGTTGACAAAAAGAGATAAAAATTTTAGATCATCAGAAGGATCATTGTGTTTTAATCTCTTTTGAGAGCCTCCTAACAGAGAAAGCAGCCAGTACATTTCTGCAATGATCATAATCATGTGTTTGAGCTATAGCAAAAACGAAACCCTTTAAAAAGGCATCAACACAATCGTGAAAAAATTAAATACCCACGAAATTAAGTTTTTGAGACCATGTCTTCCAAACTTTTGCATTGGTTTTGTAAAGCTTTAGTAACTAGTACTTACAATGGTTACTAAGAGTAGAATAATAACTAGTGAGAACTCCCATTGATTGAAGTAGAGATTTAGTATCAATGAATTCAACATTGAAATTTTAACATTATATATACATATATGTCTCATCTTTCACAGACCTTAAATCATTTACTCAAGCCTCAAAATTTCTAAACTTTCTAGCTTTCCTTTTCATAAACAAACACCCAACTATTTTAACCTTATCCTTCCATCTTTATATCCATTTATCCTTTTAGTTTCTATATACTATTTTTCCCTTTTAATACTATGAAATATGGGTGTTTGATTATTGAGAGTAGTCATTGAAAAGCAAATCTTTTTCATTATTAGGCTGTAAAGGGGTAGTAAAAGGCAATCTTTAAATCAATAGCAATAGCAAGGTAATTTTGAGCTTGTTTATCCATTGAAACTTGTTTGAGAGTGTATTTCTCTCAGAAGGAAGCCTGTTGGCTCTAGAAGAAGGCAAAGCCCTCTTTTCAGGTTTGAAACACTTAAAGAGGTCTACTCAGAATTTGTATTTTCACAAGTCAATGAAAGAAATAAAATGCCAGCAATCTCTATTATTTGTAGCAAAGTCGTCCATAAATGTCTCATTGGGGTTTGTCTGCTAGTGGAACAAAACCCTGAGTGTTTCTTAAGGTTAGAGATTTTATTTATTTATTTGTTTATTTATTTACGTATTGGTTTACTTGTTTGTTTATTTATTTGTTTACTTTGGGCACTTGTGTCAGTCTGTGAGCCTGTTGGGAAACTCTACTGATGTGTTTATTATTCAGCTGAGGACTGGAGGGCAACCGAGCCTCAGCTTAGATGTTTTCTTATTTTAGTGACTCAGGCAACTAAACTTTCTTTTCACACTCTCAAATTTGTATCAGCAGCAAGCAACATGGCCATCTTTTGTCTGCAAAGGCAGTACAAAGTCAGAATGTTTTCAAGGTGAAAGCAGACGTTTTAGCTATGGATGGACTGGCCAGGCAGCCTCAGGGGAAGAACTGGCAGAGGCTTGCTCGCTTGCTGCTCTAGCAGCAGGTGGCCAGGCTGCTAAATTGTCTGATGAAGATAGGGGCTGGGACAAAGAGGGTTCAGCTGAATTGTATATGCATGCTGTGCTCGATGAAACTTTACAAGCTTGTTTTGATGTTGTCTTAGATCTAAGTTTTAAAAGTAAATTTGCTAACTGTTGTGTATGGCTATGCAATAGAGGAATCAAGAAATTCTGCATTGTGGGAGCAGAAGGAGTGTGGAAAGGCAGGCTGGGCATTGGTGTGCGCTTAAGAGAAAAGCTACTTCTTGTGATGGAATTTGAAATAGAATCAAACAGGACTTGATAAGGAATGAGAAGAAGGAAATAAAAGATGTAGTTTCGAGGGGTTGCTTTCAAGGTATAGGACCACTGCTACTGAGAGTAACCTATAGGTTCTGCAGATCTGAGATATTCAGATTTCTCTTTTTCTTGGAATCTATCCCCCACCCCACCCCTTGCAAATACATAAGGTGGGAGCTTTTGGGAGACTGACAGACCACTGTCCCTTTTTGCACCTGAGACATCCAAAATTCACATTCCTGACATGTTATACATACACACTGGGTGCTTAAAATGCTTTACTTACAAATTAAAAGTTTCTCACACAGAACCCCAAAATGTATGGATTAAACAAATTAAAGATTCTTCATGCAGGACACCAGAATGTGGTCAGCATGGAAGTATTAATAAACTCTGAGTCACTAATAATGCACCAATCAGTATCACATTAGGGACACAAAAACATTTCCCCTTGGTATCATTTTAAAGAGAGCTGTTATCATTTAGCCAAGAGCAAGCTCAGATTTGATTTATCTGCTTCACTCTCTTTGTCTTCTGTTCATCTATTATATGAGTCTGACCCTCTCTAATTTTCTTTTCATCTCTCTGTTGTTTATACTGTTTTCTTCTCTCCCATTTTTCCCCTTTTGCCATATTTTCCCCTCCCCCATCTTGCACTTTGTTTTTTTGTTTAATTTTTTTTTTTACATTCTGCTCACTGCCTGCCTCCCAGCCTCCCATTCCCATAGTCCTTCCCCCAGCCTCCTCTCCCATTCTCCTCTGAGTGGGTGGGGCTCCCTAGATAAGTCGCCTCCCACACTGACACCTCATGTCTCTGTGAGGCCAGGCACTTCCTCTCCTACCAGACAAGGCAGCCTAGCTAGAAGAACATATGCCAAATATAGGCAACAGCTTTGAGGCTAGCCCCCATTCCAGTTGTTCAGGACCAACATGAAGGTCAAGTTGCACCCTTTTTTACATTTTCTTTTATTTCTTTTTACCAATTTCCTTCAACTCTTGTCCTTTTTCTTCTTGGTGTTACTCTAAATTTTCCCCTTTTATTGAATACAGGTTTTTTTTTTCATGTACTCTATCCTGGTTACAATGTCCCCTCCCCTACTCTTCCCAATTCCTCCCCACCTCCCTTCCCATCCAGATCCACCCCCTTTATGTCTCTCATAAACAAAAGTATGGTTCTAAGGGATAATAATACAATGAAAGTCAATAGAATAAAACTAAAACTAACTCATTGAAACAGAACAAAACAAACAAGGAAAAATGACCAAGAAAAGGTACAAGTAACAGATAACTAATATGAGATTCACTCATATGTAAACTCTGAAATCCCAGAAAAACACTAAACTGGAAACCATAATATATTTGCAAAGCAAATTAATAAATGAATAAATAAATAAACAAATAAAATATTTTTAAAGCCCTGACAAAAAAATATCTCTTTCATTCCCACATCCCCTCCACTTCCTCACTTTGTCCTCCTATTCCACTTTCTCCCAGTCACCCAAAACTATCTATTCTATTTCCCTTTCCTAGGAAGATATATTTGTGCTCTCTAGTCACTTACTCTATACCTAACTTCTGTGGTTCCATGGATGGTAGCCTGCTTATCATTGAGTTTATAGCTAATATCCACATGTAAGTGAATACATGCCATATATGTCTTAACTGAGTGTGGGTTACCTCACTCAGGATGATTGTTTCCAGTTGCATCCATGTATCTAAAAATTTCATGACTTCATTTTATTAAATGCTAAGTAATAATCCATGTGTAAATGTACCACATTTTTTATCCATTTATATGTTGAATGGCATATAGGTTGTTTCAAGTTTCTGGTTATTATGAATATGGCAGGTATTGAACATGGTTGAGCAAGTATCTTTATGTTAGCATGAAGTATCCTTGGAGATATGCCTAAGAGTGGTATAGATAGAGCTTGAGGTAGATCAATTTCCATCTTTCTAGAGACTACCACACTAATTTCCATAGTGGTTGTATAAGTTTGTACTCCCACCAGGAATGTGTGAATGTTCTAATTCCATTCCCATCAGTATAAGCTATTATTTGTTTTATTGATCTTAGCCATTTTGATGGGTTTAAGATGAAATCTCAAAGTAGTTTTGATTTGCATGTCCCTGATGACTAAGAATGTCTAACATTTGTTTAAGTGCTTCTTCCTTTTCACTGTTATCCTCTTGATCTTTTTCAGCTATCTTACATATTGCTATAGCTAGGACTTCAAGCACTATATTGAATAGGTATGGAGAGCATGGACAGCCTTGTCTTGTTCCTGATTTTAGTGGAATTGCTTTGAGTTTCTCTCAATTTATGTAGATGTTGGCTATGGACTGGAGGTAAACTGCTTTTATTATGTTGAGGTATGTCCCTATTGTATCCCTAATCTTTCAGGAATTTTTATCAAGAAGGGATGTTGGATTTTGTCAAAGGTGTTTTCTGCAGCTAATGAGGTGATCGTGTGGCTATTTTTGTCTTTCAGTTTGTTTATATGATGGATTACATTTATTGATTTTTTTCTCTTTCTTTTCTTTTTTTTTCTTTTTTTCTTTTCTTTTTTTCTTTTTTTCT
>NC_045030.1:97050654-97080909 GCF_008632895.1 Mastomys coucha
CTGTTTCTTTTTCTATTCTGTGGAATAATGTGACTATTAGCATTAACTCTTCTTTTCAAGTTTTGGCGAATTCTTTGCTAAAACTATCTGTCCGTGACTTTTTTGAGGGGTGTGTGTGTGTGTGTGTGTGTGTGTGTGTGTGTGTGTGTGTCAAGAGACTTATTACTGCTTCTATTCAGTAGTCTTTTAAAATTGCTTATCTGTTCTTGGTTTACCTTTGGGAATTAGTGTGTAGTGACAAAATTGTCCATTTCTTTTAAATTTTCCAATTTGGTAGGGTAAAAATTTTTAAAGCATGCCCTTATGATTTTTCTTGTTGGGGAAATTCTATGATTTTTGTTGAAAATATTCCTACTATTTTTAGATTTGTTCATTTCATAGTATCAATGATTTTTCTGGATGTTTTGTGCCAGCAGATGTTTTTGTTTTTATTTTTTTAATGTTGGTTTGTTTTATATTTAACAATTTCTTTAACTGAGGTATTCATGCCCAAGATTCTCTCTTCCATGTCTTGTATTCTGTTGGTAAGACTTGCCTCCAAGTTTCCTATTCAAGTTCTTAAATTTTTCATTTCTTGATTTCTCTCAGTTTTTGTTTTCTGAATTAATTATATTTTTACTTTTGGGTCTTGAATAGCTTTCTTAATTTCCTTCCATTGTTTGTTCATTGTTTTTGTTTCTGTTTTGGATTTTCGTAGATTTCTTTAAGGGATTTATTTATTTCCTTTCTAAGGACCTCTATAATATCTGTAAATGGGATTTTTAAGGTCTTTATCTTGTACCTCAGCTATGTTACATTCCCAGGACCTACTTTTAGGGTTGCTGGACTATAGTGGAGATTATTATTCTGTTTTTACTCTGGCATCTAGGCATCTGGGCTTGGAATGATACTAATTCTAGGTGCTGATATCTGGATTTGTCTTTGTTGGGTAGATGTGTTGTTCCTAGGTTTTTGTTACCCTCTCTTGTTCTTAGGAGAGTGAGGTGGCTGTGTGTTACCTGGTGGGAGATCTTTCTGGGATCCTGACAGGTGTGGCTGCTGGTGGTTCTAGGTAAAAATGTGTTTCTAGATATTGGAATCTGGCACTTAGGGATGGGCTAGAAGGGTGGGAGTCTGAGGGGAATCCACAAGTGGAAGAAAAACAGGGTTTTTCACAAGGATCTGCTTCATCCCCTGGGAATGAGAGATCAGAGTGAGACTAGGCCATAGCAGAAGGTCTACTACAGAGCTGGGGATGAGAGTGGGGTATTGGATTCAGAGAAGACAGGGAGGTGAAGATTTGCAGTTAGCCTAGCTGCTTTCCTGGATGGAGTTTTGCTCAAAGTTTTCTTTTCATTCTTCCTCTCCATTTCCTCCTTTCTATTTCTTTATTTTCTTTTCTTCATTTCTTTTTTCTTTAGTGAGTTTTAAAATATTATATTTATTCTCTCTGTCTTTCTGTCTCTGTCTGTCTGTCTCTGTCCTCTGTCTCTGTCTCTGTCTGTCTGTCTGTCTGTCTATCTGTCTCTCTCTCTCCTTCTCTCTTTCTCTCTCTCTCTCTCTCTCTCTCTCTCTCTCTGTGTGTGTGTGTGTGTGTGTACACTCATGTATGCCTGTCTAGATCAGAAGACAATTTGTGAGGGTTGATTCCCTCCACTATGTGTATCCCAAGGAACCAGCTTAGATCATAAACTTAGCAACAAGTGTCTCTACCTACTGAGCTGTCTCACCAGCCTATCTTTATTTACTGTTCATCTTTATTTCTGTACCATTTGCTTTCTTCTTATTTGTTTTATTCCATTTTGTAGTTTTTCATTAATCTACATTTTACTCTTTCTAATTCCTTAGTCCTTATTGTATCTTTTTATTAAATGTTTTAATTTAATATTTATTTCCTTCCCACCTTATCTGCTAAGGATGTGAGGATGAATAAGGCAGCTTAAAAATAGTGGGAAAGAAAAACAAGTGTATAGATCAAGTTCATGATGACACTATCTGCCAAGAACTATAGTAATGCACAGGGATCTGTGACAAAGTATTCCCAGCTTACAGAATGAATGATTTCTAGGAAAGAAGACATGAGGACTGAGACTGTGGTCTCAGACTGACCTTTTAAGAATGAATAGCTATTTCTAGACAGTGGAATGAGACAGAGGTAAAAAGATTACTACAAACATCAAGAAGCAAAACGTTGACTAGAGAAGTTTGGCTCTAATGAATTGTTTCCCTACCTGATATGGTATGGTAAAAGAGATACACATTGAGAAATTTTAATTGTAACAATAACTTGAAGTGTTAAAACTATGAAGCTCTAAATTAAGAACCTTGGACAGAAGATGGTTGAAAACTTATGCAAGGCCATATGACTCTTCCAGAATATCTTCTACTTGTTTCCCTAACATCAAGTGGCCATCCTACTTTGTTTTCAATACCAGACCCTTACCCATAGCATAGCTTTTGTTTTTCTGTTTTTAAGCCTACCTATTTATGTGGTTGCATGCCATATCACTCACATGGCATGGAAGATGATAACTTTGTGGAGTTGGCTTTCTCCTTCTCTCATGTGAAATCTACAAGCAAACTCAGGCTGTCAGGCTTGGCAGCAAGTGCCAAACCTTTTTAAGCTACCTTACTGGCTTGGCTTTTGGGCACTGCTCATAAATTGCTTGTGCATTTAGTCATTAAACCCTTATTAATTGAACCCCTTCTACAGTCAAGATTGTGATAGTAGAGTAAATCAAACTTAAAAAAATAATTTTGTGTATGTGAATTTCTGTAGTTGGAGACACAATTCTGCCATATAGCTGTGTTGAAACTATCTATATATCCTAGACCTGCTTTGAGCTTATGATCAGTTCTGTTGTCTCTGCATCCCAAGTTTTGGGATTGCAGGCATGTATTATCATACCTGCCATAGATTTTCCATAGAAAACCTGCCTAAGGTTTTCTCTCAGAATATTCATAATATACATAAATACCTTCAGATCCTGATACAGGTCAGAAAACAAAAGGTAGTGCTGTGATAAAATGACAATGACATTATTTTAAAATTGTTCAAGAGAATTATTCTCTGAAAAAAAATGTGACATATAAGCTGAGCCCTAAATAGTGAGGAAAAGAGATAATGTAATGATTTTTGATTGGTCAGAGAGTCTTAAGCAATTGCAAATATCCTGAAGTGAGAACAAACAGCTTATTCAAGAGTCAGTAAAAAGGCATTTTGGTTAAGCATGGTGGTACACACCTGTAGCCCTAGAAATATGGAGACTGAGACAGGAGTATCACAAATTTGAGCCCAGCTTATGGTATAAAATGACTTCAAGGCCAGATTTGACTATATAAGGTGGCTGGAGAGAGAGAGAGAGAGAGAGAGAGAGAGAGAGAGAGAGAGAGAGAGAGAGAGAGAGAGAGTTTAAGTGCAGTAGGCTAAGGGATTTTTGATATGATATAAGATAGATTCTCTCTTCAGTGTCTTGTAATCTGTTGGCTAGACTTCTGAGGTTTCTGTCTGACATTGTAAAATTTACATTTCCAGTTTATTTCAGTTTGAGTTTTATTTTTTTTCCTCCTGCCTCTGCCTCCTTCAGCAAATCCTACTGGCGTGCGCCACCACAACCGGCTTGAGTTTTCTTTAGTTATAATATTTCTTTGTTAAATTCTATTATTGTCTCTTATATTCCTTTCAACTCTCCTCTGTGGCCTTCATTAAATGATTCATTCATATGTTCTTAAAGTTCTTGAACACATTCATATTTGTTTTCTGTAGTCTTTGTCTTGTTCTTCAGCTATATTATATTTCTCAGGGTCTACTACAACAAGGTTATTACTATAATATGCTACTACTACAATATGCTAAAAGGTCTACGATATGCTTCTAGCATATTATTGTCTTGGCTGTTCATGATGTAATTTTGTGCTGAGATTGAGACATCTAGAGTTATGATGTTTGACATGTTTCTTAGAGTCAGTATCTCGTCTCGTCTTTGTTGGGCAGATGTTCCTGTCTTTGGTTGATGTTGGCCTCTCTGGGTCCTGGATAAGTGATATATCAGTGGGGTCTCTGGAAAACAGTGTGTCTGTGGGTCAGTGGTTGACACAAAGTATGGTCTAGACGGAACAACTCAGAGGGTTGCTGGATTTGCAACAAAGGGTGTAGCTCCATGGGAATAGAGTGAAAGATTGATTTTTAAGGAAGTAGTGATAGGATTTTCTGGGAATAGATACAGAGAATGATGAAAATCAAAGACATAAGGAGGAGATATGGAAAGAAACAAAAGAACCTTTTTTTTTCATGTTCTCATGAACTAGTATAAGTCTCTAATTTTAAAGACAGAACACTTTTTACCATGACATTTGTGTATGGAACACACAATAATGCAGAGTCCAAGAGTATAGTGTCAGTGAAGTCCCAAACCATTAGGAAAAGGGTTTCTAAAAGAGATAACCTAACAGTTGGGTCTTGGAGAATGAGTGGACTCTCAAAGAGTTTGAGAGATGGAAGTAGATATAAGCTTGAAAAAAGAGTAAAACATGAATGAAAAAAGGCAGAGTAGGAATGATATTTACTTGGCAAAATAATTGAGTGTAGAAAATGGGTCTAGATTGATAGTCTAGGGACAGTTAATTCATAAGAGGCTTTGCGAGTGATGAAATATTTGTTGTGGTAGGGTATGCAGTGGGCAGCAAGCTAAGGGAACAATGAAAATAATGGATAATAAATCCATTTGATTAACATAATCTGAGGTGAAGTCTATGACAACGAAACCTATGGCTAAAGATAGGTCCACAGATCTCTATCTATATCACAGATATCCAAGATAGATGCCTGAACATTTCATAGTGGGAAACAGGATGATACCTTTCAAAGATCTGCTAGGTAAGGTGGGTGTGGTGATACACACCTTTAATCTCAGTGCTTAGGAGGTAGCAGCAGGTTGATCTCTGTGAGTTTGAGGCCATCCTGGTTTACAGAGCTAGTTCCAGGGTAGCTAGGGCTACACAGAGAAACCCTGTCTCTGTGAGAGAGAGACAGATACATATATCTATATCTATATCTATATTTATACTATATCTATATAGATGTAGATACATTGAGAGAGAGGGGGGGGGATCATGTAAGAATTTATGTGATCAGACAGTTTCCATCAAATATCTATTTAAGTCTGTATGGTTTGTTTGCTATTAGTGTTTTGGAGTATTTGGTAAGAAAAGAGAGGTCAATGCTTTTTATCAAGTAATAATTATTAAGCTGTATTGCTTAGTTTTACTTACTGAACATTTATTATGTATATAAATGAATATATATGTATATAATTGTATTTCTTTCTAGATTAATTACTATAGGCCATGTGTTTGTATATGGTATGTATGTGTGATTGTGGTTGTATGTATGGTATGATACACATATGGAAATCCGAGTACAACTTTTTTTATTAGATATTTTCTTTATTTACATTTCAAATGTTATACCCTTTTCTGGTTTCCCCTCTGAAAAAAATCCCTGTTCCCTCTTCCAACTCACCCTCTTCTGCTTCCTGGCCCCCTTCACTCGGGCATAGACCCTTCACAGGACAAAGTACAACTTTTAGGAGTGGGGTCTCCTGTGAACTGTGAACTGTGGGTCCAAGGATTAAATTCAGTTTGTCAGATTCCAGGGGCAAAAACCTTGACTTGATAACCAGTCTTGCCAGCCATATTATATTTGTTTGTAAAACAGCTGAATGAACTAAGCAGCATCACTCTTAATTTACTGAAGATGGAATTAAAACATTCAGAGAATTAGAAACCCTTCCAAGCTTGGCTAATAAGTAACAACTAGGGTTACCTACCATCTCAGAATAGAGGTTTCTAAGGATTTGGCAAACATGGAAGAGTTCCTCATTCTCCTGTATAACTTTAATAACATTTGAAATGTAAATAAAGAAAATATCTAATAAAAAATCTTTAATTTTTTAACCCAGTAGCTTTGGAATTGGACTTCTGTACTCATTATTCTCAATAAGCTTTTAATACAGTTTAATGTATATAAGAGTGTTTTCACAGACAACCTCTGCAGTATGGCTAGGAGAAAGGAAGTAATGCCCTCATGCTTCTGATGGGAATTCACACTCAGATTTTGCTCTCTGATCATCTTTTAGGGACATTTGAAATCTACTGCCAAGCAGGCAGCCACCGAGAAGAAGGAATGCGGGCAATTTATAATGTCTCTCAGTGTTCTAGTCATCAAGACAGCCCACGCCAACACTACCAAGCTTCAAGAGTCTACTATATCATGGCAGAAGAGGTCGAGTGGGATTATTGCCCTGATAGAAGCTGGGAACTGGAATGGCATAACACATCTGAGAAGGACAGGTAAGGCTTCAGTGATTACAGCTTATAAAAGCATTTCATGGGTGAATTAACGAAAACTAAAAGTAGGAGGCATTTTTATAATTTTACTGAGTATGATGAGAACTGAGATCAGAATGGAGGGATCCTGAATTCCAGTACTTTGTTTCTTCTATATTCATTATCATTGAGCTGAAGAAAAAGACTTTGCTACATTCTTGCCCTCTTAGCCTTGCTTCCCTTCTAATTAGCTAAAACTTACCGGCACTAGGATTTAAAGTTCATAGCGATTTATTCAAGCAATGAAATGTCTCAAGGTCATTTATTAAGGTACAGACTAAGCTGTGAAACAGAAAACGTCCAAAACAGAGTAGTATAAATAAGATACAATTTTATCTGTTATTTACATATGAACAATCCAGTTCTGGCAAGTGAACTATGCTGCCCTCAATTCCTACTTTCATCTCTGGGATCAAGATGATCATTTTAGTTATGGCTAGCCCCAGCTTTCAAGTTACGGTCAGGAACATTGCCTGTAAGGATAGACTTGGAAGTTGTATATATCATTTTTTCTCATGTCCTCTCTCCTAAGCTTTTCACATAATTGTATGTAACTATAAATAAACACAGACAATCTAACATCCATGTGAACAGCCACATGTCCCAATAAACCCTAGGTGATTCTATTACTAAAAAGAGAGAGAAGAAAACACAAACTGAGGTATTATTAATATTATTAAAGTATTCTTAAATTTAATGTTATTAAAACTATTATTAGTAGTAGTTTTCTTTAGTTTGTGATACTTTGTGTTTTGTCAGTTCTTGACCTTTATAAGTTGATTGTTTAGGTTGAAGTTTTACATGAAGATGTGAACTTCCTGTGTGAGTTAAGAAATGTGAATTTCTTTTTGTCAGCCTTAATTTCATCTATCATGCATTGCTGAAAGTACATTACTAGAGAATAAGGAAGGGTGGGAACAGCAGGTTTCATTCTGTGTCCTGTCTTCCCTTCTGCACAACACTGTCTCTGTACATAATCCTTTCAACTCTGGACTAGTGATTGTACTTCTGAGACCCAACTATTGGAATATTTACTGTCAACTGTTAAGTATCTTATAATGAGAAATCTGTAAGTTTCTATATCTTCCCATTTTTGCTCTCCAATGGCAACTATTGATGCTCAACTGTAACTTTGTGCCTCATCCTTTTGTTAATATAATTTCAAATCTAAAGCTATTAAGGCTGGAATCAAAGTCCCAGGTTTCTGATTCTTAGGTAAGTTATACTGGAAATATACTGCAAATTCCTATCTGGATGATGGAAATAATATACATAGGTTCAGAAACCTACTATTTTCAATTATGATAATATAATTTGACATTATAATGAATAGATCTACATTCCTTTTCATATTGGACATGAGAATAATTCCAACTTAATTTCCCCACATCTGAAAATAAAGGTTGAAGATCAGATGCTAATTTCAGTCTTTGGACTTTTCTAGCTATGGCCATGTTTTCCTGAGCAACAAAGATGGGCTTCTGGGTTCCAAATATAAGAAAGCTGTATTCAGGGAATACACTGATGGTACTTTCAGAATACCTCAGCCAAGGTCTGGACCAGAGGAACACTTGGGAATCCTGGGTAAGGGAAGTCTACTTATATCTTAGCATCTAAAGATATCAGGGAGGTTTCCCTATCCCTAATTCTCAATTTTTTTATGTGAAATATTAAGAGTGTGGCCCTATTTTATAAAATGGCCATGAATATAAATACTGAAGGAAAAGAAGGAAATATGAATTCTGCTGTAACATGGAACAAAAATGTTTCAATTTTCTATACCTTTGAGACTTGGCTCCTCTGAAGGTAGTAGATTTTATGACTTCAGAGGCAGGAGAATTTATGTATTTATTTGTTCTTTTCCAACAAATAAAAACAAAATGATAAACAGAACCACTATTACTCCCATACATTAATTTAATCAAGGGCATATGGTGCTTTTGTACAATCATTTTTTTTGCATCCTAGACCAGATAGGGACCACTTACTTCTGAAGAGATTACAGCTCTTCTGTGGCTAAATATGGCAAAATTTCAGTCCTTACTATCAAGTATTCTGCAAAATTCAGATTCTCTAGAGCCTTTGGTTATTATGTAGAGAAAAATAGTGTGAGAAAATTGGAGATAATAGGAAGCCTATTTCTGTTCTTGAAGTACCCTCATGCTGTGGGAAGCAATACCAATTTTAAGACTTCTGAATTTGAAAATGGTGCTAGGTATTTTTTTTTTTTTTTTTAGTCTTGAGAAGATCAACTCCCATTTCCATCCCCTACTAATGAACCTTGTGCTTCTTTTGTATCTGTCAGGTCCACTTATCAGAGGAGAGGTTGGTGATATCTTGACTGTGGTGTTCAAGAATAATGCCAGTCGACCATATTCTATACATGCCCATGGAGTTCTAGAATGTAATACCGGTGGGCCACAGGCTGCTGAACCTGGTGAGTTGGAACACTTAATGGACAGGCAAAGGCTTTGCCGTCCCTTTACTTTGGTCTTCTGGTTTATTCCTTTAAACGCATCACATTTTTGGGCTGGGCAGGTAGCTTAATGAAAGGTAGAGGCAATTAACGGGTGAGTTGGAGTTCTAGGAAGGTTTTCTTTTGCATTTTCAATAGCTACCTTATTTCAGTTAATAATCTGTCATGTACAAAATAATCTCCTTTTGTTATTTTCCAAATTCCTTAAAGTGTAAATTAGGTTGTATATGTGTACTAATATGTGTACTAATATACTAACTTTTGATTACTATAAGGAAATACCAAAGATAGTCTACTTTACAAATAAGAGGGGTATATTTGGCTCACAGTTCTGTAAGTATAAAATCTGAGAACTTCATTCAGCAATGATCTTGAATTTTGAGACAGTACAAACCATCACTTGATGAGACAGAAAATGAATGCGTGTATGCTTGTCTAGTCTCCTCATAAAGCTTTTCCCAGGGTTCTAACCTAATAACTTCCCCCAAGATCACATTTCTAAATGTTGTAGTTGGATTAAATTTGTACCATTTTACTACTTTACAATAGGATGTAAATTTCAACACCTGAGGTGTTATGTGATGGTCAAACCATACCTGAACTAAACCTTTATATCTTTCTCCCATTTAATGTTGGTATCTATGGCTGTAAATTTGTCATTTGTAGCATCTCATTAAGGTTATTTTTTCATTGTAGGGTATTCTTTAGTTTATAATTTAAAAAAAATTTCATTATTTTTCAAATTCTTGCTATTTTTATATATTACATATAACACAGTATTTTATAAAGACAATGTCATGAAGTATATACTGTACATTGAGTATATTTCCCTGCCTATATCCCCTCCCTCTTCTATCTTTTTTTTTAAAGATTTATTTATTTATTATATGTAAGTACACTGTAGCTGTCTTCAGACACTCCAGAAGAGGGCGTCAGATCTCATTATGGATGGCTGTGAGCTACCATGTGGTTGCTGGGATTTGAACTCAGGACCTTCAGAAGAGCAGACAGTGCTCTTAATCGCTGAGCCATCTCACCAGCCCCCTCCCTCTTCTATCTTATCCTTCCATTAATTTGTTCTTTAGGACAGTTTTACTTATACTTTTAGGTCATATATACATACATGATTTTATGTATCTCAATAAAATTCTAAGTATGATTAAATGGATAAGAGTGTATGATATTTGCGTTTTTGACTTAATTTGATTAAAATGATTTTCTCCAGTTTCATGCATTTTCCTGAAAAAATTACACAACCTTATCCTCGTTTATGACTGAAAAGGATTGCTTGTTTGTATATGCTATATTTTATTTATCTGTCCTTCAGTTGGAAACAGGTTAGTTCCATAACTTTGCTACTGAGAATAATGCTGTGATAAAACATTGATGTGCAAGGATATTTGTGGTATGTTGACTTGGAGTTGTTTCAGTAAATACCCAGGAGAGATTTCTTGAAGAACCCCACACTGGTTTCCATAATGACCAGACAGACATGTGCTACCAGAAGTGTGTAAGGGTTCCTTTTCTGTTTTCTTAATGACTGCTTTTTGGGACTGGGATGAGATAGAATCTCAATGTAGTTAAATTTCTATGTCTTTAATCAGTTGTGTGTTTGAACAGTTTTTATATGATTATTAGCTCTTTGTATTGTAGATGAGAACTGTTTACTAGTTCACTTATTAATTGAATTGTTTGTTATCTTACAGTTTACTTTTCTAAAGTCCTTTTTATATTCTAGATAGTAGTCTTGCCAGATATTCAACTCACAGATTTTCTTCCATTCTATACTCTGTCTTTTCACTCATTTAACTGGAAACTGTGCAGTGCTTCTGAATTGTAGGAGGTTTTATTTGCCATTTGTCAGCATCATTTACTGAACAAAGGTAATCTAATTTTGGAAAGTCTTTTCATATACCTACGCCTTGAGATGTTTTCTATGCTATTCTGATTAACAGATTCACCAGTTCAGGGTTAAGTCTTAGGTTAATGTGGGGTGAATGCAAGATGATAGGGATATAATTTCATTCTTCTGCATACAGCTATCCAGTTTTGCTAGCAACCATTTTTGAAGAGGCTTCTCTAAAATGTGTATTTTTGAAATTAATGTCAGATATCTGGTGGTTATGGCTACATGGGCTTATAGCTGGGTTCTCTAGTCTATGGATTTGTGTTTCTGCTATCTGCTGGCACCATGCTATTTTCTATCTCTGCCTGTGCAGTTTTAACATGACACCAAGGATTATTCTATGTGCTCAAGATTGCTTTGGCTATCCAAGGTATTTACTTTTAGTGTTTTGTGTGTATGCTTTCACATGAATTTAAAAATTATTTCTAATTATGTGAAGTATACCATTGGAATTCTATGGGAATCATATTGTATCTGTAGATTACCCTGAGTACTGTAACCAGTTGCACAATATTAATTTTTCTATAACCATGGGAGGTATTTTCATCTCATAGTGTCTTGCTGTAACTATTTCTTTAGTGTTATAAAATTTTTAACATAGAGGTTTTACACTTCTTCATTTGATTCTTTTTGGTTTGTTTGTTCATTTGTTTTGTTTGAAAGAAAGCCTTACTATGTAGCCCTTGTTGGCCTGGAACTTAGCATGTAAAGTTGGCTTCAAACTCACAGATATGCATCTACTTTTGCTTTTTCAGTGATGGGAGTCAGGTATGGTGCCACAGCGTCAGAAACTTTATCTACAAGTAGGAGGCGGAGAGAGAGAGAGACAGAAAGACAGAGACAGAGAGAGACAGAGAGAGACAGAGAGAGACATAGAAAGCACTAACTAGGTTTGGCATAGGTTTTAAAGCCAGTTCCCACTGACTCAATTCTTTCAACAAGTCCACACTTCCTAATCTGCAATGTTCTGACCCTTGTTGTGGTTCACATGTATTTTAGCAATGAAGTACTTGCTTGAAGGATTATAGCCAGGAATCATTTGGTATGAAATTGAAGATTTTCATATTTTAATGCATATGTGTGCACACAAACATGCATACAACACACACAACATACACACACATACTAAAATTGCTTCACTGATAGTCTCTTCTGATTGGGAAATTGGGGACATTCATATTCAGAATTATTATTTCAATATATGTACTAATTTTATAGCTTGGGATGTTTTTCTTTTTCTTTTTCTTTTATTTTTTTTGATGTTTTTCTACTATTCATTCTCTTATGTGTTATTCTATCATGGTTTATTCTTTCCTGTATCCTCCTAAATGTTCACAGTCAGTCCAAAGGTTTCTTTCTGTTGAGCTGGTTCAGTGGTCATGAATTCCCTTAATGTTTTGTTTGTCATGCAAAGTTTTTCTTTCTCCCCAGTCATGGCAGATTAGCTTTGGGTATAATAGTCTACATTAACAGCTCTTGACTTCATAACTTGAAATACATTATTCTAAGCCCTGCTAGCTTTTAAATTTTCTTCATAAATCTGTTGTTTTGATGACACTGACTTTACATATGACAAGAGGTTGTATGAATTTTCTTGGAGTGGCCCAAGAAAATATTTCAAATAATGCCAACAACAGATATTTCATTGTCTTAAGTCGATGGAAACTAGAGCTCTACATTAAAGAACTGAGAGATTGCCTCATTTTTGTTTTGTTTTATTTTTCGGTATTTAGAAACAGTTTCTTGTGTAGCCTTGGCTGTCCTGGAACTTCTTCTGTAGATCACAGACATCTGCCCACCTCTGCCTCCCAAGTGCTAGGATTTAAGGCATGTGCCACCACTTGTTTTCTTAAGGGCTGTGATGGAAGTTTTTTTTTTTCAGGCCTCAGTCCTTTTGGATTGTAATAGCTGTATTTTTCTTGGATTGTAATAGCTGTATTTTTCTTGTTTTCTAAGTTTTGTTGTATTAAAGACCATGAACAAAACCAACTTGGAAATAGAAGGGATTGTTTGATCTTAGAACTCTCAGGTCACTGAGGAAAATCAGGGCAGCAATCTAGGGGCAAGAACTGATGCAGAGACCACAGAGAATACTGCTTATTGGCTTGCTCATCATGGCTTGCTCATCTTGATTTTCTTACACCATCCAGGACCACCTACCTACCAA
Source organism: Mastomys coucha (assembly GCF_008632895.1). Lineage (NCBI taxonomy): Eukaryota > Metazoa > Chordata > Mammalia > Rodentia > Muridae > Mastomys > Mastomys coucha. The sequence goes on from NC_045030.1 coordinate 97,063,570, forward strand.
GTGGATAAAGCTTAAAGTTGCTCAACTATGGGATCCTATAAAATAAAATATAAGTTATATATTTTCTTACTTCAAGAGGGAAGAACAAGGACACAGTCACGATCAGACCAAAACAGAACCAAAATACAACATTGTGAACAGTTCAGTGATTGATGTCTGGGACAGGATCACAATCCTTTGGGTTCCTAAAGGTCTAGGATGTTCCACTTATCCAGCTCTGCCATTTGCAGCATAATCAACTTTTCTCTTAAATTCAGCCCAGCTCCACTTCACAGTTGCTGCTATCCTTGGTGGCCATCCCATAGTACTGGTATCTCATTCTTGGTTCTCCACTGTAACTGAGGATGAATCTTCACCATTGGCCGCTCCTGACTTCTCCTCAGGCACTCTTATCCCTGACAATATTGACAACTCTCAGCTGCTCTCCATTACTCCTTTAGGCCTTCAAAACCAGTACCACCTAACTTTTACACATTACCAATTTCGGCTGCTACCATGAATATAGCTGTGGTTACCCTGGATCACATCTTCTGTGTTTTGATCCTGAGGAGATATTCCCAGAAGATTTCTCCTAAATGATGCTGGTCTCTTCTTAAGCACAGCTTATTTCTCAGCCTCAGGGAACCAGCATCAATTGTCTCAGTAAAGCAAATGTTTGACTTCAGTAGTGCTAGTCTCTTGTTAATCACAGCTGGTTTGTCAGGTCCAGTTGACCAGAATCAAGGATTCTTAATACAAAATATCCCACAAATAGTCCTGGTAGAGTTTTTGTTTCCTTCTGAAACTGAAGAAGCCAATCTTCTATCATCTGCATCTCTTTCAGCATTTCTATCATTTAAGCTCCCACAAGCCCAATTAAGCTTTGATCACTCAATAATTAGTGTTCCTAGCTCAAAGTTCCAATGTCCATCTATAATCCTTTTCAAAATAGCATGGTCAGGTCTATCACGGCAATATCCCATGAACCTGATACCAATTTCTGTTTTAGGTTTCTATTGCTTTACTAAAGTCCAATGCCAAGTCAACTTGGGAAGGAAAGGATTTCTTTCAGCTTACAGTTCCATATCACAGTTCATCACCAAAGGAAGTCAGGGCAGGAATTCAAGCATGTTAAGAACCTAGAGGCAGCAACTAAAGTAGAGACCATGGAGGAAGGCTGCTTACTAACTTTCTTCTCATGGCTTGCTCAGCCTGTTTTCTTATAGAACCTAGGACCACCTGCCCAGAAGTGGGGCAACTCATAATGAGCTGGCTATCCCGCATTAATCCTTAGTTAAGAAAGCCCTGTAGACTTGTCTATACTAATGGGAGCAGTTTCTTAACTAATGTTCCTTTTCACAGATAACTCTAGCTTGTATCAAACTGACAAAAACAAACCAACAAACAACCAAAGCATTCTACCTTCATGTCAGTTTCTTTTTATGTGTGTCTCTGCAGTTAAAGTTCTCATTGTAAGGATTGTGGGTAATGGAGACCTGCCCTACTAACCTCATTTAAAACTGATTTCCTTCTTTATAATTTGACCATGTTTCTAAATGAGGTCAGATTCTGAGCTAATAGGGGTGAAGACTTTAATATATAATATTTTGAAAGGGACACATTTGAACCAATAACAGAGAGAGGATGAAGTAGTGAAAAGGAAGTGAGGAAAATGAAACAGTAAATGTTGGCCGAACTGTAAAATGCTTACTTGTAAAGGAAAGCCAGATTAGGCTTAGAAAACACTGGTTTGGAGGAACACACAGAATCAAGGAGAGAATTGAATGTGGTATATACAGTGAGATAGATGAGCAGAGAAGTTAAAGATCCAGGTAGGAGGATGAATCTAAATCTGGCAATACATAAGAAGAAATGGTATTAAGAACTCTAATGAAAGAAGTAATCTTAAGTCATAAAAAGAAAACCTCTCCATCTGAGACTGGAGCAACTCGTAGATGTGAATACAAATATGTTACTAGATTTAGTAATGAAAGTATAACAGATATAACAATATAACAACCTTCAGAGTGGTCATGTGAAAATTAATTTTGGTTCTCACTTTAATTGAACTGAAGAGGTTGTAGGGATTTGTGAAATCCTTCTTTAGGTGTGTCTGTGATAGCATTTCCGGAGAAAATTTAAGGCAGGAAGATCTATTCTACATGTAGACAGCAATACCTTATGTACTGCAGTTCTGAGTAAAGCACCAAATGTCTAGTTATTACCACTTTACTTCCTGACCGCTATATTGGGAGCTGCTTGCTCTATTATTCCCTGCCCATCATAATGTACTGAAACCATGACTCAAGATAAACATCTCTTCCTTTAAGTTGTTTATATTAGATATTTTGTCACAGGGACAAGAACAGTTACTAATTCAGACAGTAAGAGCAGAATTCTAGAGTTAGGCTTGATAAGTTCAAATTTCAGACGGATGTGTGACATTTGGAAAGCTATTTTAACATCTGTCTGTGACCAACCTTCACTTCATATCTACAAAGGTTTCTTTTAGAAGAGTCAGTAACTCAGTGTGTTATAAGTGCTATACAAGTATTCAGCAATTCCATTATCTGACTTAAAATGAGACTTTGGGAGTGAGGTTCAGAACAGGTCAGACTTGAAGTATGTGGTAAAAGTTTGGAGTTGTTCACCAAGTAGAACAGGATATGGAGTTGCAAAATTAAGTAGCACTGGGGACATAGCTGAGACTGTGAATACATTTTTAAAAGCTGCAATATGCTCTTACTTGTCACCAATGGCCTGCCTTGCGATGAGCACTCCCACCACTGCTTTACAGAAATGCTTCAACCACCCACAGTCCTTAGCCAGGTGAGACCACTGTTCTGGGCACTGGGTCCTCATCTCACTGGAGCCTATGCCAACGATGTAAAATTTGGTATGACCTCTCAAGCCTTAATGCTTCAAGGAATAGACCTTATAGCAGATGCTATAGCTGTTACAATGGAGCCAAGGGGAAGTGCTGTGATCATTGAACTGAGTTGGGGAAGTCCCAAATTAACAAAAGATGGGGATACTGTTGCAAAACTGTTGCAAAGCAAATTGTTTTAAAGGATAAATACAAACATATCTTGGCTCAGTTTGTTCAAGATTTTGTCAATAACACAAAGAGGCTGGGGATGGCATCACCACTATTACTGTTCTGGCACTGTCTATTGCCAAGGAGGGCTTTTAGAATGTCAGTAAAGGGGCTAATCCAGTGGAAATCCAGAGAAGTATGATGTTGGCTGCTGATGCTATAATTGCTGAACTTAAAATACAACCTAAATCTGTAACAACTCCTGAAGAAATTGTTCATATTGCTACAATTTCTGCAAATGGGGACAAAGACATTGGAAACATCATTTCTGATGCAATGAAAAAGGTTGGAAGAAAGGGTATCATCACAGTGAAGGATGGAGAAACCTTGAGTGATGAATTAGAAGTTATTGAAAGCATGAATAGAGGATATATTTCCCCATATTTTATTAACACATCAAAAGGTCAAAATGTGAATTCCAAGATACCAATGTTCTGTTGAGTGAAAAAAAGTGTCCCGTCCATTGTACCTACTCTTGAAATTGCCAATGCTTATCAGAAGTCCTTGATCATAATTGCTGAAGATGTTGATGCAGAAACTGTAAGCACACTGGTTTTGAACAGATTAAAAGTTGATCTTCTGGTTAACAGTGAAAGCCCCAGCATTTGGGGACAAAAAGAAGAACCAGCTTACAGATATGGCTATTGCTACTGTTGGTGCAGTGTTTGGAGAAGAGAGGTTGAATCTAAAACTTGAAGATGTTAAAGCTCATGACTTAGGAAAAGTTGGAGAGGTCATTGTCACCAAAGGTGATGCCATGCTTTTGAAAGGAAAAGGTAACAAAGTTCAAATTAAAAAATGGATGCCAAAAATCACTGAGGAGTTATACATCACAACTAATGATTATAAAAAGGAAAAGCTGAATGAGTGACTTGCTAAATTTTCAGATGGAGTAGCTGTGATGAACTTTGGAGGGACAAGTGATGTTGAAGTGAATGAGAAGAAAGACAGGGTTACTGATACTAAAAATGTACCAGAGCTGCAGTTAAAGAAGGCATTGTTCTAGGAGGGGACTGTGCTCCACTTCAGTGCATGCCAGCCTTGGATTCATTAAAGCCAGCTAGGGAAGATCAGAAAATTCATATAGAAATTATTAAAAGAGCACTCAAAATTCTTACAATGGCAATTGCTAAGAATGCAGGTGTTAAAAGATCTTTGATAGTTGAGAATAGTCTGCAGAATTCCTCAGCTGTTGGTTATGATGCTAAACAGATTTTTGTCAGCATGGTGGTAAAGGAAATCAATCAGATCCAACAAAGATTGTAAGAACTGCTTTACTGGATGTGGCTGGGGTAGCCTCCTTTCTATCTACAGCCAAAGCTATAGTGACAGAAATTCCTAAAGAAGAGACGGACCCTAGAATGGGCCTGTTGGGTTGGATGTGAGGGCTTATGGGAAGTGGCATGTTCTAACTCCTGGAATAGTGCTTTGCCCTTATCAATGAACTGTGACAGGAAGCTGAAGGCAGGTTCCTCACTGATGACTTCAGAGAAGTCACCTGAAGAAAATGACTGAAGAGAAGGCTGGCTAACCACTGTAACCATCAGTTACTGGTTTCTATTGACAATATATAATGGCTTAGTGCTGTCATTGTTCATGCCTATGGATAATTTATTTTGTATTTTTGAATAAAGACATTTATAGATTCCTGATACTGGGTATGAGATCCTTGTACCAGTGTCCTGTTTTCAGCTTAAATCACTGATACATTTCTACTGTTCAGTTACTGTCAGAACTGTAGCTCTGTATCAGATGAGATGTTCAGAAGCAGCCTTTCTGTTGGGAGTGAAAATAGTTGTATAAAAAGTAGAAAAGTATCCACTTATGTGACAACCTTTATGTAATAAAATTTTGTTTAAAGTTTAAAAAGAAAGCTGCAATCCACTAGGTATTTCATCAGCAGCTTTCATCCATTTTGTTGAGCATCCACTGCTCAACAATGTACCAGAGGAGGTACTTTTCAAGATGATGTATCATTTAGTGGTTTTCAGCTTTAGTGAACATGAGAATTACTTGAAGTTATTAAATCATATATGACCAATGATATGATAAATATTGTGAATACTTTGTGATGGTGGAGTCAAATCCATGGCCTTGTGCGTGTTAAGGAAAATTGTACCATTAAGCTACAAAAAAGCCATTGTGACTTGTGATTTTGACTTTCCTTTTCCTGATAGCTGATGATGATAACATTTATTAGGCTCTTATTTAGTCTTGTATCATCTTTCGTGAATCATTCAAAGTTTTACTCATTTAAATTGGGTAGTTTGTTTTGTTTTGTTAAATTGTGAGAAGTATTTATAATTGTATTAAAAACAAATAGAATTCAGAAAGAACACATGATATAAATAAATACACCTCCCACAAAAGTATTTAAGAATAGCAGTAAATGCCAGAGAAAATTCTCAACATCATTAGACATCAGAGAACAACAAACCAGAATTTCAATAAAGTAACAGCTCTCCTTTACTAAAACAAAATTAAGAAAAAATATAACTACTTTTTATGAGAATATTGAGAAGGTAGACTCTACATTAATGATGTTTGATGATTCCACTGCTTTGGAAATCAGTTTGCCAATTCCTCCAATTGTTAAAAATTGGCATTACTGTATAATTCAATAATTCATCCCAACTTGTATATCCAAGGTAAATGAATATGTAATTTCATACAAAAACCTTTATGATAATTAATAGCAGCATTTTTATGATTCTATGGATTAAACCAGGGGCTTTATGCATTGTAGGAAAGTGCTTTATCACTTAGCTAAAACTGCACTCCTTAGAGTCAATTTTATTCATATTTCTCTCAAAGTAGAATGCCTAAGTATCTACCAAATGATGAATTGATGAATAAAATGTAATATATCTATAAAACGTCATATACTTTCGCAATAAAAAGCAACTGAGTATGTGGCCGCATAGATAAACCATGAAAATGTCATAAAAATAAAATAATGTAGTAAGAGAAAGACAATAAAACATATGATTCAACTTTTATGAAATGTTCAGAAGGAGATAGAAAACAAGTGTGTTGTTGCATTGGGTAGTGAGTAGATTAAAGTGTGACAAAATTATGGGGATTTACTGATTGTAATGAGTTGTTCTAAACTAGGGCACGGTAGTAGTTACAGAATTATGTGAAAATATGTCATCTTGAGGTACAATATTTTATCGTTTTGTTGTTTAATTGAATGTTTATGGGCTATAATGTAATAATTCTATCTATCTATAAATATATAATAATTAAATTGGTATAGTTAGATATGAGTGAATTGTATGGTGTGTAAATCATACCTCAATAAAGTTGCTATAGGAGGTCAATATGGGAAGTTGGTTGGAAAAGGCTAGGTTAGAGGCAGGTCACTTTTTCTATAGAGATATGAACAGAGGTCCATTCACCACAGATAGAGCAGTGACAACTGGTCAAGCTACCCACTCCACCCAAATCTAATTTCTCCAACTGGTGAGTTTATTGGGGTACTTACAGCAGCAGCAATGGTTCAGGGGTTACCTACTAGAACATGGATAATTCAAACACAGTAGAACCATCAAAAACTTCACTGTAGCCTGGGTGATGATGGCTCATCAAGTTTGCATTCCTGGAGCTTCCTGCATAGCCCCTTCTTTCTTAGCAGTTGTTACTCTTCATATAACCTCCTACAGAAGCTACCTGTGAATGTTGGAAAATATCTAGGAGTTTTCCAAGACTTGGAAACTTTGTTCAGTTTCTGAGTCTTACAAGTTTTGTTTACTCCCTGAGTTTTAAGAGGCTTCCCTCCTTCCTTCAGGAGGGCATGATTCATTTAAAATCCATGATTCATTCATTCATTCACTACAGAGCAGACATGTTTATTAACAGTGAGTGGGCAAACAACAGTCTAAACTAGGGTAGAGGTAGTTGAACTTAAAATGACAGAGAGAACTATGAACTAATAACATATTGTACAAGGGTGAGAGATATGAGTCAATGGTTAAGAGCAAATGCCACTGTACCCGAGGAGATGAGTTCTTTTTGGAAAACTTACACCAGGCAGCTTGCACCCATCTATGAGTCCTGCTCCAAGAAATATCATGGTGCCTTCTTGTCTAAATGGCCACCAGCACTCATGTGGATGTACATATGCGTTTAAAATGAACTTAAAAATTAAATATAGAGATAGAATCAGTGAGACTTGGTGCTTCATTGGTTGTTGAATAGACGAGTGCTAAAGTGGCAAAGAAAACTAAAGTTTTGAGTTTTGACAAGTAGGAGAATAGTTGTCTTATTTCAGAACAGTAGAGTCACAGATTTTTTTTTTAAAAAATGTATTACTTTTTCAAAGGAGAGAGTTAAATTTATCACCATTTTAGGTTATGATTGATTGGTCCTGAGGATTGAAACTAGGGTGTCATACACGTTAAGATGTTCTTCCATTGAACTATAATCCCAATAGAAAGCTTCCATTTTTATCTCCTATTAGGGCAATATTAAAATAATAACTGTTTAATTAAAATTTGGGGATGAGAACTTAGTAACAAGGGAGGTCTGGCATGAAGTATTTAAGACTTTTTCAAGACATATATCATAATTTGTGATTAAAATCATTCATAGAGTATTGAATGGAAGTGGAGAGATGAGTACAGAGTTTATGAAAAGTTTCATTAGGAGGCAGCAGCAGGAAATCAAGATGAGCACAAAAAATGATATAACATGAAAGGAGAAAAACTTGAAGACAAAGACATGTAGAGAGAAAATATCCATCCAGCCAATTGCTCTTGCTGTTACAGAAGGAGCTTCTCCAAGGTGGGGCTGCAACTCACTCATTTTCATAAGTCCTACCTACTTCTGGAAAAGCTTAAACTTCACCTTGTGACACAGACAATGACACAGAATGATCCATATAGTGTTGCCACTTTTATAGATCAAAATAATAGCAGTATTATAGATTAAGTAAAAAAAAAATGATATAACATTATAGCTACTAAAACCAGCAGCAGGACTATATTACCATGAGATTAGGCCTGAGCTTTGGGGAGTGGAGATTTTTTTTTCTCCAAGAAAGGAGGAAACCATGTAACAGAAGTAAAATGGAGCCAGTTGTAAGTAATGGAAAAGGATCTTAAGGGTGCTGAGACTCACCTACTGTAGCCTTGAAGGGAGATCTAGAAATTGAGAGAAATGACTTACTTGGTCCAATGAGACATTCCTTACTATCCTTAGGTGAAGTACTTACTTACCAGTGGAACATCCCAGAAAGATCTGGTCCTGGTCCTAGTGACTCTGCTTGTGTTTCCTGGATTTATTATTCTGCAGTGGATCCCATCAAGGTAAAGAAAAAAAGAAATATTGAAAGAAATGTCTCAGAATTGGGCAAATTACCTGGTAAAATAACAACTACAAAAGATGTGGTTAAAAACCACATCTGTAAACAAATAGCTCTGTAATGCCCAGAGATTGAGTTAATTTACTCAAATGCTTGCCTTATTTTAATAGTCAGGAAGAGGGATGAAGGTAATGGTGTCACAGCACATACTTGGCATGAGAACTTTCTTATCTCATCTTTCTAGATCTTGGAAAGCAGTATGTGCTCATATTTTCAAAAATGGGAAAATTGACAGGAAATTAAGGGTATAGTCATAAATTTGACGCTTAGAGTATCGTTGGAATAAGCTGGAATAAAGTCATGCTGCCTCATTTTCTTAGTCTGGAAAATGAATTTTTTTTCTACGTAGCTAGTTAATCACAAGTCATCAGCAATATATTGTGTCTATTATGGGTATTTTTCTTGGTGTTATGGATAATACAAATGTAAAATATCTTAACCTATTTTTAAAGTGTATGGTCTAGTTGAGCAAAAGAGAAGTAGAAAGGGTATCAGAATGGAAGATACCTGTAATTTGGACTTTGAAATTTAAATAAGAGCATGCTGGGGTATTTTGGAAGGAGGGCATTGCAGGCATAGGAAACTATTTTTAAAAGTATCGAGTTGGTATATTTAATAATGAATGAATAATTCAATCTAGGTAAAACATAATATCACCTCTCAACTATACCTTAAATGATTGTTAGAATGAATTCAGATATCAGAATAAGATACTTCGGAGTTAAAGCCTTTATGATGACGTGCTAAGGGGCTTATAGTCTGCTATTGGTGACCCAACTATATTCCCTATAGAATACTACTGTCCAGGAATAACCTCAAATCTTTGTCCCCTTTCTTGTTTCCTTAGGACATGTATAGTGGCCTAGTGGGACCCTTAGTTATTTGCCGAAATGGTATTTTGGAACCCAATGGAGGCCGGAAGGATATGGACCGGGAATTTGCCTTGTTGTTTTTGATCTTTGATGAGAACCAATCTTGGTATCTGAAGGAGAATATTGCAATCTATGGACCTCAAGAAGCAAGTCGTGTTAACTTGCAGGATGCAACTTTCCTGGAGAGCAATAAAATGCATGGTCTGTAGAAAAGAAGCTACTCTTATTTCAAACTAGTCTTCACAGGTTTCATGAGATGATCTGCTAGGTTCATCTCTATCTATGGGTGCATAATTCTCAAAAAGATGAGAAAGTGGGACAGTTGAATGGAAATTATTTAGAAAAAAAATTATTGTTCTGCGTATATATTTGCAAAATAGATACATGGTTCAGATAAGATGAGGTGCCCAGAAAGAAGGAAGCTAAGTCTTTAAAGTTATCACACACACACACACACACACACACACACACACTCACATTTTAACATTACTAGATAAAGGAAGATGAATATTTATAGCCCTCTCTCTATATAAAACTAGCCACCTAGTAAGTACCCCTCTGTTTTAAAATTCTGGATTTGTTTTTCTCTCAAAAGCATGTTATTTAACCACCAGATTAAATTCTGAATCTGTTTTGCCAATATAGACAAATGAATGGCAACTTGTCATTTTTTTACTACTTCTAAAGGAAAATTTAGATTTACATGGAGTAGTTGGAGAAGACAGACGCAGAGAATAACCACGCTGAGCTTATATTGCATGCAATAAAGAACTTTTGATTTTTGAATGGTTTTAGGGTGGAGAATTGCATCATCAAAGCCTTCCTTGGCTCTAGACATCTGGTAGCTTTCCACAGAAGAGAGGAAGTCTCAAGTAAGAGGGAGAGCTTAAGTGCAGTGGAATGTAGGAAGTAACCTCTCCCCAGCACTTCTCAGCCAAGATTTCTTTGATCTGAGAGTGAGGTGCAGCTTTGATAATGACGCTAATGGAACTCAAAAGTAGTTTCCCATTGTCCTATAGGTTTTATCTATTTTTTCTTGGTGGAAAGATGAGTGATTCACACTAGAACAGATGATTCACAACTTTACAAAGTGAACTTTTTTTTTAAAGTTTCTGTCAAATCAAGGAAATAAATGAGCTAGAACAAAAGAAACGAGGGCACAGTTAGGTCTTCCCAATTCAGGATTTAGCTAAACGTTCATCTACTCAGGTGTCCATTTGTCCAAACTTTAGACATCACTTTACCTAGCTAGTTAGATTGCAGATATATTTGAACATTTTCTGAACATTACTACTGTAAAAATAAAGGAAAATAATGTTGTAGTCCGAGGGGACAAGTAAACAATATTCTACCTCCTCCTCTACATTTCTAAACCAATGGAGAAAAATAAATGGTTAAGGTAAAATATGAGCCTTATTACTGAGAATGCTAATTGGAAAACTGAATTCCATTCTGTAACTAAATATGATTGTTGATACTTTCCCTGCAATAGATAAGTTTTTTAAAATTGTTATTGACATCAATGGACAACAAAATTTCTCCACATTAAGAAAGGTAGAATCTTACCCAGAACCAATTAGTGAACCAATTTGCACCCTTTTCTATGATCAAAGAGATATCTAGAAGTGGATGAGCTGAACAATTTCAGTCGTTTTACAAAAAATAAAAACAAATCCACAATTTGATGTGGGTAGACACAGAGAAATACTGGAGCTGTTTGTTCCATTCTTTTCCCCCCCTTAAAGAGTAGAGGAGAAATCATCTTCTACCTGTATGAAAATCAGATATGGGAGGAAATTTTTTGGTTAAAATCCTACAAATATGAATTAATGAAACAATGAATAGCTCAGTGTCTTTCAAAGTCAGCATAGGATGTGACTTTGGAAGAGAATTGTGTTAATCAGGCAATGTATTTTGTAGTATGAGTTATCTGCTTGTGGTTTTGTAAATGTGCAGGGAAGCTACAGCACTGTAGTATATAAATTTATTTCCTGCTTATTAGTAACCTAAGACAAGTTGGCAACATAAGCTTTCACACCTTAAAAGATAAATAAACCTGGAAGACAGATTTTTGGAGAGTTCTAATGAATCATGCTGAGGAGTATTGGAGGAGTTCAAAGGGGGAAGGTGATATAAGAAATTGAGGTTACATAGAGGAGCTTAGGAAAACAGAAAAGTTTTCATGAGGAAGGTGAAGTTTTAAAGAGAAATAATAAGGAAGCAATATTTATGAAAGATACACTCAGAAGCCTAAAGATACGAATAATGTGAATAGACTCTGTGGATGATGGTGAAAGAAAAAATCATGCTAATTGGAATCAATGCTGCTGGTAGTAGGAGGTGAGTCTGGGAAGGTGATGCGAAGGTGTATTTTAATTTATTTTGGGGGGTTTTTTCAAGACAGGGTTTCTCTGTGTAACCCTGGCTGTCCTGTAACTCACTCTGTAGACCAGGCTGTCCTCGAACTCAGAAATCCACTTGCCTCTGCCTCCCAAGTGCTAGCATTAAAGGCGTGCGCCACCACTTCCTGGCTTGTGAAGGTGTATTTTTAATGAACTTATTGGCTGACCTATAGAGCTATGAGGCTGTTGTTTGTTTTCATTTTTTTAGGTGTTCCTCAGCCACTTTTTAGCTTCAGAATAATATGGTCCAAATAATTGCTCAGAGAGAGAGAGAGAGACAGAGAGACAGAGAGACAGAGAGAGAGAGACAGAGAGACAGAGAGACAGAGAGAGAGAGAGACAGAGACAGAGACAGAGACAGACAGAGACAGAGACAAAGAGACAGAGAACTCTGCTATCATTACTGTGGAAGATACATTGAAGAGAGTTATGTAGCAAATTAGTAACCTATTGCTGTCATCAGAAATGATAGGACCTAGGGCAATAGAGAAGTTTAAATAAAAGAAAAGATGTGAGATATTTTCTTCTTTTACAGCTATCAATGGGAAACTCTATGCAAACCTCAGAGGTCTTACTGTATACCAAGGAGAACGAGTAGCCTGGTACATGCTAGCCATGGGTCAAGATACTGACATTCACACTGTACACTTTCATGCAGAGAGTTTCCTCTATCAGGTGAGCTGAAAATATGGTTGAGCCTCTCTGGGATAATTAAAAGAATGCCCTAAGAGCCATTGGAGAAGGTAATGGCAATGAATAAGGTAATTGTTAAAGAGTATGAAAGTCTAAGGAAAAGTTCAGAGAAACTAGGTTTGAACCATCTAAAAGAACAGATAATATCTTTTTCATGTTTGGCATGTTATGAAAAAGTAGAAGAGAGGTCTGCTATTTTAGTCTGCATGATTGGGTTCTAGGAGAGATAAATAAAAAGGACCCTTGAAGTTTCTCTTTGCTACAGACATTTTAAGAACCTAAAATGGACATTGTAGACTTTTAGTTCCTGTAAGCTGTAACTTGGTTCCTATAACGTTCAGTTCTTCTCCACATCCCTATGTTTCTTGCAGAATGGGCACAGTTACAGGGCAGATGTGGTAGATCTCTTCCCAGGAACATTTGAAGTTGTGGAGATGGTAGCCAGCAACCCTGGGACATGGCTGATGCACTGCCATGTGACTGACCATGTTCACGCTGGCATGGAGACCGTCTTTACCGTCTTGTCTCATGAAGGTAAGATCCAAATCCCCTAAGTGTGTCCTTTTCTAATTTTTTTCTGTAACCTGTAGACACCACATGATAGTAAGGAGCCACTTGAATTTCATCTGCTAGCCCAAAAGAACAAGGTTTTATCATAGAGCAGGGCTCTTTAGGCAGCTCCCTAAGGTGCATTTCTCATTCTCCCTTGCAAGTGTCATAAGCTCACATTGGGTGGCATAGCCTGAAACTGGGAGGGCTTTTTGCTTGTGTAGGTTTGCCATGATTTGACAAAAATATAATTTATTTCCAAATTCACCATTTAAAGTGTAATAGAATTACTATTTCAAGGAAATTACTAATGAATCTTTTTCTTTGATGTAGTCATTTTCAAAACAGACAACTGTGTGGGGCTGGAAAGATGATTGAGTCAGCAGCAGTGCCTACAAGCAAGCATGAGAACCTAAGTTTGCAGCCATTTAATATTAACAGTATGACCCTGTAACCCAAAAGCTGCAGAGTTGCTGTAGGGTGAAATGGGGAGATTGACCAGCCAGCTAAGACTAACAGCAAGTTCTGGGTTGAGTGGGTTATTCTGTTGAGGAAACAAAGTTGGTAAGCACTAGAGGAAAACATCCAGTGTCCTCCTCTAGCCTTTGAATGCATGGGCATGAGCACACATATGTACACAAACACATGTAAGCATAGATGCAAACATACACATACACAAATTAAAAATAAGTACATAAAAATTAAAAAAAAAAAAACCCGCAGGGCAGTGGTGGCACATGCCTTTAGTCCCAGCACTTGGGAGGCAGAGGCAGGCAGATTTCTGAGTTTGAGGCCAGCCTGGTCTACAGAGTGAATTCCAGGACAGGCAGGGCTACACAGAGAAACCCTGTCTCAAAAAACCAAAAATAAATAAATAAAACAAAATGAAAAATAAAAAAACCCAAATATTTACAAGTCTGCCAATTCTAGCAGAACATGTCAGAGATGCCCAGAGACCTCAATAGCAAACACCTAGAGGAGATTATACCCAGGTAAAAGTTGGACTGCTGCAGAGACAAAGGCTACCCTGACGTGACCTTTCCCTTCCTTACAGTATTTCATGTGCATACTAGCTATGAGAAACACTCCCTTCTTTACTAGGAGGCAAGTACCACTAGTATTGTTCTTCCAGTGTAAGAGAGCTGCTGGATGCACTATGGTCAGAGACCACAGAATTGGAAGCACACAATCTGTCCAGTCTCTTCCTACTCCAAAGAAATGATAGAACACCTACAATTCTACCAGTTCCTCTACTTCCTTTTTTGCCTCTCTCCATCCTCCCTTCTTTCCTCTCCACTTCCAAGATCAGGCTGGGGGTCATGAATCTCTTGTTTTGTTCTTGTGCTTTTTTGTTTTTACTGTTCATATGAAACTAGGGCCTCACATGTGTTAAACACATGCTCAGTGTTCCATATCCCCAAGTCAGAGTAAGTGAAGGTTGTAAACAACACTTCTTAAGAATTACCATCTAAATTAAATGTTAAATGTGCCAATCCTCTTCTACATGAACTGTGTCCAGCAGCTAGCACTATACTCTCTTCCAAGAAGTTATGTAGGGCCTAATTAGATCAACACATATTTTTTATTTTGAGATTATAATATAATTACAGCATTTCTTGCTTCCTATTCCTCCCTCCAAACCCATGCATATAGTCCTCCTTGTTCTCTTTCCAATTCACAACCTCTTTTCCATTATTATTGCACACATGTTTGTATACATATACTTGTATGTATACATGTGTATGTACACATGTATGTATATATACATGTATGTATATATACATATACATATATATATACATATAATTTCCTAATTATAACTTGCTCGATCCATATAATGTTACTTGTATGGTTGTTTAGTGTATATATATACACATATATATGTATATATATGTATATACATACACACACATATATATGTATATATATATATATATATATATATCATACTGCTTTGGAAAATATTGGTATTAGAGTAAGTATTGACTCTCTCAAAAGACAAAGAGAAGGAAGATACCACTGGCCATTCAAACAGACTTAGCAAGTTAGAGTAGAGATTATAAATCTGTTCTTCATTTACTGGAAGAAGACAACATGATAATACATGATGTCTTGTAGTACTAAACTTTTTATTTGCCATAACATACTGCTAGAATATTGCTTTTGTTGCTTTTACTTATTACTCTGATACAGTACCCCAAAACCCAGATGTCATTTTCTATCAGTCCAGAAGACATACCATCATGGTGCTATAGAGCCAAGAAACTAGGCCCTTTTCTTACATTATAATGCATCACCTTCATATATGAGCAATTCATAATGTGAGACCATCTCAATATATATCATCAGAGTACCTCAAATTACTTTTTGAGAGGATCCAACCCATAACTCAATATGAATTCATTCCATTTTGCATTGATTCTACATATGCTAAGAGGACAACCAGAAGAAAGAGAAAAAGCCTCATTCTTTATTTTTATTATTTAAAACAATTTTAATATATTTTGACAATATTCTTCCTGTCTCCAAAGTCTTTCCAGATCCTGTCTGTCTTCTACCATCCAAGTTTAAGTTATTTAAAAAGCATAGAGTAAAACAGCACTTACCCTAAAATGAAGGAACACCCAAACAGAAAAACAAACTAAAAGCCAACTAACCAACAAACCACCACTACCAACAACAAAAACAACAAAAACCACCCAACTGCAGTCAAATAAAAGCATACAATAAAATGAAACTTGAGATGTACATTATATTTTGGTTAACTAATCATGCACATGAGGTCTTCCCTGGAGTAGTTGATATACCCAGTGTTGTTTCATTGGAGAAAACTGATTTTCCTCTCCCAGCAAGTATAAATGAGTATTCAGTTGTTAACCCTTACCCTAATGACTATGTTTTCAATCCTTCATTCAATATATGTGTGTGTGTGTGTGTATGTGTGTATACATACATATACATATGACAAAAATATAATAAGACATAATAAAAATTGTCACACTGAAGTTGAACAAGAAAAACCAACAGAAGAGAAAAAATGCAAGAGAATGCACAAAAATCAGAGACTTATTCACATACTCAGGAATCCCATGAAAACACTGAACTAGAAACTGTAACATATACACAGAGAACCTAGTGAAAACCCATGTAGGCCCTGTGCATGCTGCATCAGTCTTTGTGAGTTCATATGAGTAATTACCATCTTGATTTAGAGAGTCTTGTCTCCTTGGTATCTTCCCATCCCCTTTGGCTCGTGCCCTCTTGCCCTCTTTCCACTTCCTCTTCCTCAGAGTTCCCTTATCTTTGAGGGCGAGGATTTGATGGAAACATCCAATTTCAAGCTGAGTATTCCAAGGTCTTTCATGCTCTGCATAATGTGTTGAGCAGTGGGTCTCAATGTTTGTTTGCATATGCTAAATAAGAAAACTTCTCTGATGGTGGCTGAGCAAGGCAATGATCTGTGTGCATATCAGGAGATCATTAAGAGTCATTTTTATCACCATGTGTTTTGTTCTGTTTGTTTTGCTTTGTTTGTTTTAGAGGTTTTGCCTTAGGTCTCTGGGCCATCTAGTCTCTGGTTCTTGGTTACCCAAGCAGTACTTGGTATGGGTTCTGTCTTGTGTAGTGGGCTTTAAGTCAAATCAGATATTGGTTGAATACTCCCAGAAGCTTTCTGCCACCTTCACCCTAGCACATCTTGCAATAGTACACCCTTGAAAATTTGTGGCTGTGGCTGTGTCTATATTTCTTCTCTGAGGGCTCACAGAGTATGTTCCTGTACCAAAGATGCTAGAACTTAGGGCTGGAGGTTTTTATGTAGGCACAAGCTTGACTTCTCCATGTTCAATGAGTTGTACAGGTGCTGTATTCAGCAATGGGGCCTTGCTGTCTATTTGTGGAGAGAAACCAACAGTCTTGGCAACAGCCTAGGTTGTTTGAGCCTTAACCGTGGGGCCCCTTTGGACAACTCAATTGGATATAACCCGATCCTGGTAGCGGAAGCTTGGTTTGGTGACAAGAGATGGCCAGTTGGGACTCTGCCTCCCCCTTATTTGGCAATTTCATTTAAATCACCTTCATATATGCATATATGCATATATGCATATGCTTTAGAAAGTTTCTACTATGTTAGGTTTTAATACTACCCTCTAATATCCCTTAATTTTAGTTGCTTCTCCCTGTATTCCCTTCCACAGCCCCCTCTCCTCTTGCTCCATTTGATCCTTCTGTCACAGCCCCCCATCCTTGTCAATTCACAATTATCTATTCTACTGCCCTTTCCTAATGACATCTGTTTATACTTACCTTCTGTTGTGTCTATGAATTGTGGCTTCACTATCATTGACTTAACAACTAAAATCCAGATATAAGCATATATATATA
>NC_045030.1:97080919-97112069 GCF_008632895.1 Mastomys coucha
ATATATATATATGTATATATATATATATATATATGATATTTGTCTTTCTGGTTCTGGGATACCTCATTCAGGAATCTTTTTTCTAGTTCCATTTATTTGCCTGAGAATTTAATGATGTCAATTTTTCGAAAATTGGACAGAGAATCCAAGACCTTATATGGGAATGCTTTTTTTTTTTCTCCTGGTGGTATTTAGCATATTGGGTAAAATACAGGGCAAGTACAGTTGCTGTGATTCTACATGTTAATGTTTGAAGTGATCAACCATGGATTCTAATATGATCAAGAAGATATGGATGAAATGGGTAGCTTGGGGAAGTCAAATGATTTAGGAATTAAATATCTAATGATGGAAGAATAACGGGACTTTTGCTAGCAAAGTAATAAGCATTAAAATTAGATTTTTGTTAGATTTTGGTTTACTGATGTGGATGCAGGTCTGGATCACCAATCTAATATAACCGTTATTGACCATAACTGCTAAAACTGGAGTGGATATGCAAGTGATTAGAATAAAGAAGTCAACAATGGAAACTGACAAAGGTTGTACTAATTACTAAAGACTTCCAAGGATAAATATAACTATGAGTAACAAGAAATGCTTTCAGGTTTCTTATCTAGTTAATATCATCTTGAAATTAAAACAATCTTTACTAAAATGCAAGAAACAATATTGAGTAGCAAATACCTCAGAAAAGAGCTCACCCTCATTGAAAAATGAAAGGAAGAATTATTTTGATATAGGACTGAATAAATAGAGAAGTATATTTAGCAGTGAGCAGGGGCTTTCTGAAGGGAAATTGAGAAATGATGGAAGAGAAACAGTAGAATATTCAATAAAATACGGATAGAGAAAGTGACAAGAATCATAGAAAGGCAGATGGGAAGGGTAACATATTTTGGCTTCCTAGGTCTGTGTACTTGTCCTCATTTCCTGTGATCACTCAAAATCAAATTAACATTTTAATATCGATTCTTACTGATTAAATTTCTTATCTGACTGTTTCATGCATGTTTATTAATATATTCTGATTACTCTGTCCCCATTATCTGCGCCTTTCCCTGCCACCCACCTGCAATCAGTTCCTTTCTCATTTTCATGACTTTAGGCTGGTTTTGTGACATTCAGTTTAATCAGAGCTGTCTCTATGACCATTGGATTGGAACTATTTGTTGGAGCCTGGTGAGATCATCAGTGAGTACTTAACTGAAGACAATGGTCCTCACTTTCCTTGAATCTTATCTGTAGCAAATTCCAGCCATGAGGGGTAGAGACTTCTGAGCCCTTCCTCCATCTATGCTTGACTGTTGACAGTGCCATTCTTATGCAGACTCACTATAGGCATCCACACCTACTTTGAGTTTGTGATTGCAGTGACTTTGTCTTGCTCACAAAATGACTTTTTCAGCCCTTCTCCATAGATTTCCAGCTCTTGCATTCTTTGTGACACATCTTTCACAGTCGTCCCTTACAGTAGATAGTATAAATGTTCTGTTTAAGGATGAGAACGCTGTGCAGCCTTGGCTTTTAACATCGTTCACAGGAAAAAGACTCATCTTTTATTAAGGCTGAGATTATGTCTATAAGGATAAATGTAACTATTTAGGAGGTGGCTTGATGCTATGCTAATTTGCTAAACAACAGTATTTAGTACACCCTACCATGCAGGAACTATGACCTATCTGCCCTGCTGCTGTTTTTAAAAGTTAGGTTTAAAGTATGTGAGGTATGGATTTCCTTGCTCTCTTAGAGCAGGTTTCAAATCCAGTCCGAGGGAACTCAATGAGGTAGCTGGGCAGTGATGGCACATGCCTTTAATCCCAGCACTTGGGAGGAAGAGGCAGGTGGATTTCTGAGTTTGAGGCCAGCCTGATCTGTTCTGGGACCAGAACAGCCAGGGCTATACAGAGAAACCCTGTCTCTAAAAACAAACAAACAAACAAACAAACAAAGAAATTGCTTCAAGTAATGTAAGTATGCCATACAAGTTCTATAGATTGATACAAAGAATAATAGGATCAATCTTTTGTCTTTTTCCCACAGAACATTTCAGCACTATGACCACCATTACTAAAGAGATTGGAAAAGGTATGTAAGGTGATTTATATATACTGGGAAATTACAGAGAGAGAGAGAGAGAGACAGAGAGAGAGAGAGAGAGAGAGACAGAGACAGAGACAGAGACAGAGACAGACAGAGACAGAGAGAGACAGAGACAGAGAGAGAGACAGAGACAGAGAGAGACAGAGACAGAGAGACAGAGAGAGACAGAGACAGGGAGAGACAGAGACATGGAATGTGTGTGTGTGTGTATAATGTGTGATACTTCTAGCATGACTAAACTTGGGCACCATAATATAACACCTTAAATTTTCTCTAAGATGTCAGAAGCCAATGAAGTGTGTGCCCTCAATATGCTTATTTGTCTCATGTCTTCCCTATAACCTTTGAAATTTGGGAAAACAACTACATCATAAGTTACAAAGCTGTGTTCATAGCTCACAAACCACTTTAGGAGGGAGATGAAAGAATCCAAATTCTGTTGTGTTAGACTTGAAAGATTTATAGCAGTAACAAGGATTTCTACAAGCACAATTTGAGACTAGAACAAATACCAGACATCCTTCCACAACTACTTCTATTCTTTTCTCCATTTATCTATGGTATACCACACAATTTAAACTTGGGTGCTGTCCATCTATTTTCTCTTTGAGAAAATAAAGATGCTTTTCCTATAATGCCTAGGTCAAAATTATGCTTTTATTCTTTGCTCCATTTGTACCTTTTACCGGGAGAGATTCAGAAAATTGTGTGCAGCATAAGGACTATTAGACATAGGCATGCTATCATGTCTGATATCCCCTCGCTTGAGAAGTGGAATAGAAGAACCATAGGTTCCAGACAAGCCTAGACTCAAAGTGAGGCTGTGTTCCAAAGGAAAAAAAAACAAACACATATAAAATGGAAACTAAAGAATATCAGTTCACTCTGGAGGTTTTCAGCTCTACTGAAAACCAACTTCTCATTAGCAAAGTCCCAATGATATACTTAAATTTCTCATAAATTGTTAACCATGGACTAGGATATATGCTAGAGAGGTTAGAGAAAGGTAAGGTAAGTTTGAAAGGGCAGTGATTAGATTACATTTTCTTCAACTTAAGTAACTTAATATCATATATACATGTGTGTGTGTATGTTATACATATATATATAAATAATACATAAGTATATCAGTTATTAAATATGTGTGTATGGATACAAACATAATATGTATTTGTGCATGTGCATATATTCTGTGCATATTTGTTTCCACATACATTCATATTATGTGTGCATTGTTCATAAACAACTCACTGAAGAAAAAACTGTCAAAAGTATTGATTTAATAAAACCCACTAATTTTCTAAATTTGAAGTTTCTTCAGGGTCACAAGAGAAACACATGCCAGAATGTAAACTCAGAACCAGAATGCTTTTCAGTTTCCATTTGAACTCATTATTTTGCAGCTTTTTCCAGTTCTGTGAAAACATTTATTCATCCAATGCATTCATCAAACAAGTGTCAATTATCAGGGGTACAAAAGCAAATAAGACATAATTGCTACTTTCCAGTGCCTAAAAATGGAATGAGCCACAAAAACAATAATTTTAATGCTAGATGCTGTGCACAGAAAGAGTAAACAATGATACTATCTTATAATTATTGTATATTTGCTATTTACCAGATGCCATGCTAAATATCCCAAGCATATTATTAGCTCACTTAAACTTGGTAATAATCCCCTTTGTTGTTGTCATTATTTTCATTTTACAAAAGGAGGAAACTAAGATTCATTAGGGATTTGGGCACTTAGCCCCAGGTTACAGACTAGATAAACTATAAGTTAAGAAATAATACAGGCAATTTGGAAACCTAGTGGAAGGCACTATTAATTGTACAAATGAATTGCTCTTGGAGCTAGAAAGGTGAGAAAAAGGAGGACTTAAATTCAGGCAAAGAAAGAAGCATGAACAAAGGCAAAACCTATAAATGTACCATCATTTATGGGAAATGAAAAATGAGTTTCTGTGGTTGAATAATAGCAAACAAGACTAGAAGAAAGGTCATTTTGAGCCTGGCTGAGAGGGTTGGAATGTATGACTTTAAATTCTGTACTAGCCCTGTAGATCATTTGAAGACAATAGAATATTTAAATGACAGAAACTATCACAATCACCAGGAAAAGTCAATATGAAATTACTACTAACATGATCTGCAAAGGTGGGATTCCAGACAGAATGATAGCAAGCTGTCACAGTCTAATGGTCAAAATGAGCACTGACAAACTGTATTGACTCAATGTTCTTCACGAACTTTCACTTATTTCTCCTAGCTCTACCCCTTATTTCTCTAGCATGAGTTCATGAAAACTAAGTCTAATTATTTATTGTTAGTTTTATTTACTTTTTTCTGTAGCACAAGATTTTAAATATTCTTCAGTAACCCTTAGGTCTTCCCGTGAGCAAACAGAATAGGTACATGACTGATTGCCAAGGAGTGCTTCCAGCTGTGATATTATAATTGTCTGATTATGAATTTGAAATCTGTCATAATCAGCTGCTATTTTGAAGAGTCAAGACAGGTCTTCTGTCCTATTTTCATGGACTTGTTTTCCTAAGAGATGTCTGTAAAAGGTAACCTCATATATGGGTATCTCTTTTCTCATTCTCTATTTCAGCGGTGATTCTAAGGGAAACTGGAGAGGGCAATGTGAAGATGCTGGGCATGAACATTGCCATAAAGGATGTTGAGATTCTGTCTTCTGTTTTGATTGCCATATGTGTGGTTCTGTTGCTCATTGCTCTGGCTCTTGGTGGTGTAGTCTGGTACCAGCATCGACAAAGGAAGCTTCGGCGCAACAGGAGGTCCATTCTTGATGATAGCTTCAAGCTTCTCTCTCTCAAGCAGTAATAGCTAACGCATGAAGATATCTTCAGAAAACACATCTTGGATGTATCCTATGTTCCCAGAAATCTGTGTACTAGTTAAAAACTCTTTTGTCAAAGGGGTATGGGTAGTGGACAGGCAGAGGATGGAATCAGAATTGTCTGGGCATTTCCTTATTTATTTACATGGAATTCGTATGTTCTTACTTTTTCTTTAATTTCCATACAACTTGAGAATTAGGTAAATTCCTTTGTATACAAATTTCAGCAGCTAGGATATGTTACCCTAAAGTACTGCAAAGTATGGAAATTCCTAGAATACAATCATTGTCACAGAATAGATACAAAGAAAAAAATCTATCTAATTGGGTTTCTAAGTCCAAGACCTAGATAGACAAGTACACTTTTAATTGAGGCCACAAAGGTAACCCATAACTAAATAAAGGACAAATAACATAAACATGATGCAAAATGAGAGGTAGGGTGGGTAGTAGGATTCCAAATTTTACCTTAATTGTCTTTGAAAATGGACTTTTGGAGAAATGAATGAATGGGTTGTGGTTGTCATGAGCACCTCCAACCTCTGTAACCAGAAGCACCAGTAAAACAGTCCTTCATGATTTTACACAGTGTTATGGAAGAGAATTTTGAGTGTCCTCTCCATGTTTGAAATAGCAAATCTTGTTCATTAAAGTTCTTATTAAAAGATTGGAATACTGAATTTGGTGACTTTGATGGTTCCTGTGGCTACTTGGATGTGGGATTACATTTTAAACCAAAGTGTTTCAGGGATCCGTGAAGGTATATTATAGATTTATATAGCCCTTGTGGATCCTGGAGATTTGTGTGCTGTCTCAAAGTAAGTATCCATGACAGAGTGGTAACATCCTTGAAGACAATTTCTGTGGGTGCAAACATTTTTTGGAATGTCAAGAAAAGTGACCAGAGAAGGTACTGAAACAAGACCCCATTCCTGTACACTGAACAAACATAGGTAGGAGCATGCATGGTGATTATGTGGGTGGGAGTGACTATAGAGATAGAAGAAGTATGTTTGCAGTTTATAAACCTCTTTATAAAACAGAACCATTCCTTCATGTACCTTGAGACAACAACCTTTTGTTGCCAGCATGTTTAGATCTCTCTGAAACTTTGATCAGGAAGTATAGACAAGAAAATAGGAATAGGGTAAGATAGTCCATTCTCACTATAGTTTCCACATGGCAAATGGAGAACAGAAGGAGCATCATGGAGAGTAATGATAATAGCAATGAGATGGAGATATAGCTCAGTGGTAAAGTGATACCCTAATATAGGATAGTCCCTGGGTTGAAAAAAGAGCACAAAAGGAAACAAAATAGAAAACAAGGTAATAACAGAAACACATAGTGATCTTATACATATCAAAGAATTCTAATTCCTGATTGTTTTGGATATGCCTTGGTTCATTCAAGTGAAGATTATATTATTTTACTTAGGGTGACTTAGCTGAAAATTGAGTGGAGACTCAAAATTTCATCTATTTGACTCCAAAAACATTATATTCTCCTTTATCATGGAAACATATAGTATTCTTTGTCTTTCTTACCCACTCGATTTCAAACTGTGAAGTTGCCTAGCAACTTTTGTACTTAGTTAGTAATCCACAGTGTTGGTTTCCATTTGCCATGAAATGTTGCAGGTCAGAGGCCAGAAATGAAAACAAAGACCAGAGTAATGTATTTTGTTCATTCATGGTCAGTGGCTTTCTGGAAAGTTTCTGGAAATCTAAGGGACATAGATGTGGAGAAGCATATTAATTACTTGTTATTCTGTTTCAGAAATAATATGCCTTCTCAGTGAGAAATTGGTCTGTACACTTAGAGATCAAGTAGAGGCTCTTAACCAAAGTACATATGGATGACTGTGGCTAATACCCAAATAAGAGTTGGAAATAAATGGAATATTTTTACTAACATATATACCTTAGGTTTATGCATCTTCTAAACAATGTCATCCTTAAATCTCTTTCAGTCCTGGCCCAAGGTTACATTTTGAACAATTTAAATAGTTAGGAGACTGCAAATCTTGACACTTAGGCAGATAGGCGATTTACACAAAGATATTGCCATAATTGTTTTAAATGTACCAGTATACTCCTTTTTGAATAGTTGTTACCCAGGGTCATTTTGTCCACAAGGCAGAATTGTGAAGGGGCAGGAAAATAAAGAGATTACTCCTTCTTATATTCTTGCTTAAGATATTTTAGGTTTGACTAGAATTTGATCTCCTTGATGAAAAGTTTTGTGGAAAATTACCCAGGTCTGTTCTATGAACCTGAGGTCAAGGTTCCAGCTAATTTATCTTGGCTTCTATTAAACTACCTGCTTGTGCAAATATTCCTGTCCAGCTAACTGCTTATCTTAGCTTCTGCTGGACTACCAGCTTGTGTAAAACTTCTCCCTGCAGCTTCTGAGCAAGATAGGATTTTTTTTTACATTTAAAACTACCTCCGTGCTCTAAATTTGCAGTGGTATATTTGGGTGGATCCTGAATGCCTGAGGGTAGTCCCAGGTGGCTGGAATAAAGACTTTCAATTGGCTGTAACAGTGTCTGAGTAGTCTTCTTTGGTGTGCTTCCTGTCACAGGATTACTTAATAGCAGACCAGAACTTAGTGATGGCTGTGGCTCTATGCTGTTTCAAATCCAGCTGCCCTGTAGAAGTATATCTTTTCTATAGGAATCAGGGTCCAATGGCTGGTCAGTCCTGGTAAATAAAGATTCACATGCTAGCATCCTAAATATTACCTCTCTGTAACAGGCCTTATCTTTGAGATATTTTTGGAGATAATGTTCCTGAGTCTAAATTTCACTTGTGTGACTTAATCTCTCCTAAGAAAATATATTAGTAAGTTCTTTATAATATCAGTTTAACTTTGAGTTTCTTCTACAACAATTTAATTGTTAGTATTTAAAACTTTGAAAATTGATATATTTTTCAGCAACAGACACCTCTGTTGTTTATGTGAAAATTAATGAAAATCAAGTATATTCTGGGGAGTCCAGTCATTTAGTCATATAACTTACATATAACTGAGAAATTCTTAGCATGGATACATGAGACTAGGAGGTGGAACTATAGTATGATGCATTTTAAAGATATTTTTTAAAATTATTTTAATTATGTGTATGTGTGAGTGGTAGAAGGAGGAAGAGCAGTAGTTTCAGATCCCCTGGGGCTGGAGTTACAGATAGTTGCAAGCCACTGAATATAGATTTTGAGAATTGAACTCAGATCTTCTGCAAGAGCAGTACTTACTCTTAACAATGGCTTGTAACCATCTCTGTTCTTGTTAGTAATTCTGCTTCCAATCAAAATTGAATATTAGAGACTTTATATTCTGGGAAAAGATGGATATGGGGAGGTACTATGCAAACAAAACAAAAGAAAAATAAAACTCTTATCCTGTTTATTCAAGTCAGAAAACAGTGTGTCTTATTTGCTTTCTCTTCAGAACATCTTTAAAATATTTTGTTTTTGACTATTTCATTTTATTTAACATTATTGTGGAGTGCATACCAACACAAGTATGTGTCAGTCAAAAAACAATGTCTCCCCTACTGTAGGTTCTGGGGATTGAATCAAGTTATCAGGCTTGCATGACAAGCACCTTTACCCAGTGGTCTCCATTTTATTAAAGCTATTCTCTCATACATTACCCTTTGACGGTAGCCCTTTTCTCCTCCCAAATCTCACCTCATGCATCTTTTGTTTATCTCCAGAAAATGGCAGGCCTCCCAGGGATATCAACCAAACACTCATGGCATGTGCAGCTGCAACAAGACTAGTCCCCTCCCCTCATATTAAGGATGGATGAGGCAACTCAGTAGGAGGATAGAGCTCCTTAGAGCAGACAAAATTGTCAGAGACAGCCCCTATGCCCAGTGGACCATTGTGCCAGACTAAAAATACCTTTTTTTGTATCTCTGATGGTTCCCACTTCAGTTAAACTGTCAACCATTTGTTTGCTTGGCATGTAATCCCAGCACTGAGATATAAAGACCACCAGTACAAGGTCAGCCTAGAATGCATAGTGAGTTCCAGACCAGCCTGGGCTGCTGAATCAAACTGTTTCTCAAAACAAACAGGACAAAAAAAGTCACAATCATTTGTTGCCTGGGCTATTGTACTCTTTTCCTGCTGTTTATCTCAGATTCTCTCTAGACTTACAATTGATTTTTCCACACAGAAAAGTGAGGTTTCAAAAATATAATTAAGCCTCTAGTTTGAGCAACATTGTGTACATTTAGATCTCCCTGAAGATAAGTAGACTCTGGAGATAATTGAAGAGGCAACAACAAAAGAAGAAAGAGGAAATCAGTAGATAGGGCAGCGGGGCTGAAAATATAGTGTTAGCTTTGCATCATATGATTCTTTGTCCAGAACAGGCAAGTTACAACATACTTCCATTCAAAAAACAAAAAACAAAAAACAAAAAACAAAACAAAACAAAACAAAAAACCAAGGTAGGCCATAATCATGTAAATAGCCAAAGAATAATAGTGAGTCAGGTGACAGAAGGTATCTTTTAGGAACTCTGGAAGCTGGGGAAAAATGCCATATTATTTTTCAAGTGAAAAATACCAAAGCCAAGTATGGTGGGACACACACTGAGAGTTTTACGCTTGGAACACAGAATGGGGAAGACAAAGTTCACAGTCAGCTTAGACAACATTGAAAGTTTGAAGTTAGCCTGGGCTACAGACTGAGGAGCTGACTCAACCCATCATGCAAAATTCTGCATTTCATGAAAAGTCTACATTTTTTGAATTGTGCATATATACAATTCATGTAGCATGTACTATGTGGTCTGATTTGTTGTATCGTTGACATGCTATTTTAAAAATAATTTCTGGGTTGTATTCTATTATATGAAAATAATGTGATTTGTATTTTTAATTCACTTATTGCAGACATTTGAGAAGAGCTTATCATAAACAGGTGCATTGAACATTCTTGTACAACAAAATGATGATATCCTGAAGCATACAATAAAGATCATTATATAGAGACAAATTGAAATCATACAGTTTATTTTTTCAACCACAGTGAATGCAAACTAGTAATCAGTAGCAGAAAAAAATTTAGGAAATCACATTTAGCACTTAAAAATTAAAATTATAATTTTAAATACTTCATGGATAAAAAAAAGTCTTACTGGCCCCCAGGTATGATTTTAAGTTATGACTTTTGTTGGATGTAGTTTTAAATCGCTACTGCCTTTTTTGTCCAGGACCACAGCCCAAGCTCTGGCCCCTCCCAGCTTTCCATTTTTTCCACCTTGTTTAGCTCCAGGGTTCCCTTTCTTCCCCCTTTGCTCCAGGAGGGATCATACCAAACAGTTACCACTGGAGACCCTTGAATCCGAGGATGAAAATGACTCATATCTCTTGCCTTGGAAAAGCATGCCCTTATCAATTTATTATCACCATATCTCCTCCTGCCCTAATCTTAGTGGCTTGTTCTACCTAGTACCTGCCAAACCTCTTTGGCCACCTGCCTGTAGCAGAGGCTGCAGGACCTAGCTGCCC
The DNA here is from genome assembly GCF_008632895.1 of Mastomys coucha. Taxonomy (NCBI): domain Eukaryota; kingdom Metazoa; phylum Chordata; class Mammalia; order Rodentia; family Muridae; genus Mastomys; species Mastomys coucha. The sequence continues at coordinate 97,091,416 of NC_045030.1, forward strand.
CCTGCAGACCTTACATGGTTGCTTTGTCCTTTGTCCTTCAAAGCACAGCAGAAAAAGCCTCCAGGCCTTGTCTATTTACTGGAGGTGGTTTCTTCAGGTTCTTTCTCCCCACTATTGGGCATTTTGGCTAAGGTCATCCCCATTGAGTCCTGGGAACCTCTCACATGACAGGTCTCTGGGACTTTGTAGAGATTCCCCCTCTAATCCCCTGCAGCTTCACATTTTCCTTCATTCTCATAGCCCTCTGGGCTTCTTTCCTGTCTATCCCTCCATACCTAATCCTGCCTTGTTTTCCCCTCCCCTCACCTCTCCCACTCAGGTCCCTCCCTCCCTCTAACTCTCATGATTACTTTGTTCCCCCTTCTAAGTGGGGTTGAAGCATCCTCACTTGGGTTTTCCTTCTCGTTAAACTTCTCAGGGTTTGTGAGTTGTATCCTGTGTATTCTGTACTTCATTGGCTAATATCCACTTATCAGTGAGTACATACCACTCCTTTTGGGTCTGGGTTACATCATTCAGGATGATATTTTCTAGATTCATCCAATTGCCTGCAAAATTCATAATGTCATCATTTTTAATAGCAGAATAGTATTCCACTGTGTAAATAAACCATAGTTTCTGAATCCATTCTTCCATTGAGGGACATTTGAGTTGTTTCCAGCTTCTGGTTATTATGAATAAGGCTGCTATGAACATAATGGGGTATGTGTCTTTGTGGTATGGTGGAGCATCTTTTGGATGTGTGCCCAGGAGCAGTATAGATAGGTCATCAGGTAGAACTATTTCCAATTTTCTGAGGACTGCCAGATTGATTTCCAAAGTGGTTGTACCAGTTTAAAATCCCACCAACAATGGAAGAGTGTTCCTCTTTCTCTACATCCTTGCCAGCATCTGCTGTCACTTGAGTTTTGGATTTTAGCTATTCTGAGTGGTGTAAGGTGGAATCTCAGGGTCGTTTTGATTTGCATTTCCCTGATGACTAAGGATGTTGGACTTTGAACAGTTCTTTAAGTGCTTCTTGGCTATTCAAGATTCCTCAGTTGAGAATTCTCTGTTTCGTTCTGTACTCCAGTTTTAATAGGGTTATTTGGTTCTCTGGAGTCTAACTTCTTGAGTTCTTTATACGTTTTGGATATTAGGCCTTTATCAGATCAGAAAAATGTAAAAGAGGGAGGGGATTCCCTTTCAAAGTCTGAGGAAGATGACTCTTGGTACAGTGAGGAATTCTTCTGTCACTCTGGTCTTCTAGGAAGTGTAAGGATGCATTTAATGTATTCCTCTTTTTTTCTGGCTCCTTGACACATAGCTTACTAAGCTTACTAAGTTTTCTACCTGCTATTCCTGGTTTCCTGGTCTTAGAAATACTATGACTATATAGGAGAAGCCCAACAGACCTCTGTGACTTCTTCTCAAACCTAGATTAGCTTAGAGACCAAACACATCTCTCTTTAAGTGAGGAAAAAGTCAAATCATGACTGCTTGACATTCATAAATATGCATGAATGTTTTGACACTTGAGCAGAATGAGGGCTTTCAGGATCTGGCTCCTAAACATCATGGGAAAAGCCTCCCTTGAAAAGAAGTGTCCAGTGCAGCATTTGTAGTCTTGTAAAGGAATGAAGTACCTTAGAGTCACTGTAAAATTTATCTGGCTCTTGCCTTTGTACATCATATCCAAAGGATGGTGTTAAGATTCTTTACAAGTAGAGTCTCCACCAAGCCAAGAATTAAGCGCTGAGCCATTGATTATCCAAAGGAGTACACTTTATTTATCTTCAGGCAGTGCTTACTGCTCAAATTGAAAATATTTCAGTAGTTAATTGGTAAAGATATGCACATGGGTTTACAGTCTTGGTGGCCTTCCATTCTTTATCCTTATGCATGCTACTTCTTTCAACATTTTCTATAGGAAATATTCAAACTTCACCCCCACCTCAAAGTGAACAAATACAGACTTAGACAAAGACTCCAGATGTCTCAGGAGCTTGGGTGCTCTACCTAACCTTGGGAAAAGTTAGTGTCAACCTTATTGGGTCTGCAAATTGTTAATTGACTAATACTTTGGACTTCAGAACAACATGATTCTAAATTTCACCTTGGTCACTGTGAGAAAATGTGAGTGATATTTCACTGACAAGGACTAATACCTTTATCCTCTTTAGCTGCTGTGCATTCATCTATTAAAACCTTAGAACCAGTCAAGAATGAGTGGGTATTATGTGCTTGCCCAAAAAGCTGGATTCTTTCTATGCATTTTTGAGTTAAATCAGTTGTACTGGAGTTCCAGGGATGCTTGGTATTCTGGTTCATAGACAGGAGAAAAGCAAATGGAATGAGGCCCAATTGTAGTTTTAAATGCTGCATAAAAAATCTTTGCGTTAGAAACAAAGCAAGCAAGGAAAGGAATGTTAAAGTCAGGGATAAAGCTTTCCAGAGTATTCAGATCTAAAGTGAAGGGTCAAGTACAGGTGATTAAAGAAGTAACATTCTGCATATTTTAATCACTTCCTAAGTAATGTACCTCTGGATTATCCTTCCCACACTGTATATTTTGATGTTCACAAGTTGTTTTTACACCAAATGCTGACAGAATTACATAGCTTGACTTTGAAACATTCAGATTCTTAATTGGTGGTTAAGAGAACCCTCTTCAAGATAAGTAGAAAATGTTTCTCTGCCTCTAAATTTATAAAAGAGCTGTTATTCTGGGTCATAAAAAATGGTCCTTACAAATGTTATATTTAAAAATATGTCAACTTCAGAGCTTGTTGTTGCTACACTTTGTGAAAGTACATCCAATCTCTAAGGAAGTCCTTGGAGTTCTGAGTAACTGCCTGAGCAATTTGTTCAGGTTCATGATACTGAGACACATCTCATGAAATAATTTCCCAGGCCTCTTTGGATTTTATATGATGGAAGAATGAGAGACTAAATGTTTTCTTTTAAATTAATGTAAAACGAAATGGCAAAACTAGAATTCCCCTGCTTTGGCAGAAAGGACTTTAATATAATTTTGAAGCATAGTATTTGCAATTGGAATAAACAGTCTCCCAAGCAATTAAAAACGCTGACTTTCTGCTCCTCCCCATTCAACAGACAGTAGATATTTTTTGTTGTTTGTTTGTTGTTTGTTTTATTGTTCAGTGTCAGCCTCATCCCTGAGACAAGAGGGTAGAAAAGAAATAAGAAAGTGAACAAAGGACTTGAATAGATATATCATCAAAGAAAACACACAGGTGGTAAATTATCACAAAGTTGTTCAATATCACATATCATTAGGGAACTACAACTTAAAATAACAATGTAGTCACATTGCTGCTCTAATTGGCAGCATAAAACTGGGAGATCAGGGCCTAAAAAATGAGGGAAACTGAAGTTTTATGCAACAGCTAGCTACCTTTATCCAGAGCATTAGACAATTTATACACTGAGGTTAAGAAGAGTTACCTGAACAATCAGTCCCTCCATGTGCAGTCCTTGGTTAGTGGTTGAGTCCCTGGGAGCTCTGAGGGTGCTAGTTAGTTCATATTGTTGTTCCTCCTAAGGGGCTGCAAACCCTTCAGCTCCTTGGGTCCATTCTCTAACTCCATCATTGGGGACCCTGTACTCAGTTCAATGGATGGCTGTGAGTCTCTACATCTGTATTAGTCAGGTACTGTCAGAGCCTCTCAGGAGATAGCTATATTAGGCTGACTTGTCCTTCCTTCAGTCTCTGCTCCATAGTTAGTCTCTGGAAGCATGTGTATAGTAGAGGATTGCAAAGTCGATCATCAATGGGAGGAGAGGCCCTTGGCCCTGTGAAGGTTCTGTGCCCCAGTGTAGGGGAATGCCTGGACCAATAAGAGGAAGAGGGTGGGGTGGAAAGCATGGGGGGGGCACCAGGGGTTTGTTCTTGTTGTTTTTGTTTGTTTGTTTGTTTGTTTTTTGGAGGGGACAGTTGGAAAGGAGAAATACTATGACATGTAAATAAGGAAAATATCTAATAGAAAAAAAAGAAGAGTTACCTGATTATACAATCACAAGAACAAGCCATATGAGACAAAAACAGCACCTGAAGTAAATTCACTCCTATCTGTGATACCTTGGAAGGGCACAGAAGCACATTCCAAGAACGATTCTGTGTTTTGAAGACACTGAGGTCACAAGACTCTTGTTTTGTTTTCTTGGACTTTCCTCACAAGCACTCACAATTCTCACATGAGTCCTTAGACTGTGTTCTCACATGGTATCAGCATACAGTAATTTTAATGGCTCATATCCAAAGCATCAAGATCACCAAAGTCTTTAAGGAAATGAAACACTCACTGCAAAATGGGATGCTTTCATAATTTTCTAAAGAAACACATCAGTACAGGGGAAATTTCCTGAACAGAACACCAAGTGCTCAGGCTATAAGATCAATGATTGACAAATGGGACCTCATAAAACTAAAAAGCTTCTGTAAGGCAAAGGACACTGTCAATAGGACAAAAATGGCAACCTACAGACTGGGAAAAGATCTTCACCAAGAGTACATCCAATAGAGAGCTAATATCCAAAATATACAAAGAACTCAAGAAGTTAGACTCTAGAAAACCAAATAACTCAATTTAAAAAATAAGTTACAGAGCTAAGCAAAGAATTCTCAACTGAAGAATTTCGAGTGGCTGAGAAGGACTTAAAGAAGTGTTCAAAATCCTTTGCCATCAGGGAAATGCAATTCAAAATAACCCTGAGATTCCATCTTCAACCAATCAGAATGGCTAAGATTTTTCTCAGGTGACAACAGATGCTGGCAAGGATGTAGAAACAGAACACTTCTCCATTGCTGGTAGAATTGCATCACTTTGGAAATCAATCTGGTGATCCTCGGAAAATTGGACATAGTTCTACCTGAAGACCCAGCTATACCACTCCTGGGCATATATCCAAAAGATGCTCGAACATATAACAAGGACAATGTTCCACTATATTCAAGCAGTCTTATTTATAATAGTCAGAGGTTAGCAACAACCCAGATGTCCTTCAATGGAAGAATGGATACAGAAAATGTGGCTAATTTACACAATGGAATACTACTCAGCTATTAAAACCAATGACTTCATGAAAGTTGTAGGCAAATGGATGGAACTAGAAAATATCATTCTGAATGAGGTAACTGAGACCCAAAGGACATACCTGGTATGTACTTACTCATACGTAGATATTATCCCAAAAGCTCAGAATACTCACAATACAACTCACAGATCATATGAAGCTTAACAAGAAGAAAGGCCGAAGTGTGGATGCTTCAAATCCACCTAGAATGGGGGACAAAATAATCAGGGGAGGCAGAGGGAGCCAGAGACATAGATGGGAGAGGGGAGGAAGAGGAAAAAGGGGGGGGCAAGATCAGGAATGGGCAGAGACAAAAGAGAAGTCCAGAGGGCTAGGAGAATGAATAGAAATAAGTAGCAGTGGAAAGTGGGGAACTTGGAGAACCACTAGAAAGTCAGAGACACCAAGGGTAGGAGAGGCTAGGACCCAATGGGGATAACATTAGCTCAAATACCTAGCAGTGTGGAGATAGAACCTGAAGAGACCACCTCCAGTAAATAGACATGGCCCTCAGTAAAGGGATGGGGCCAGCCACCTATCTCAAAAATTTTAACCCAGAATTTCCCCTGTCTAAAGGAAATGCAAGAACAAAAATGGAGCAGAGGCTGAAGGAAAGGCCCCATCTTGGGATCCATTCCATTCCTAGACACCAAGCCCTGATACTATTGCTGATGCCAAGATGTGCTTACAGACAGGAGCCTGGTATGGCTCTCTTTTGAGATGCTCTGCCAGCATCAGACTAAGACAGATGCAGATCCTCACAGTCAACTATTGGACTGAGCCCAGGGACCTCAATGGAAGAGTTAGGGTAAGGGCTGTAGGAGCTGAAAGGGATTGCAACCCCATAGGAAGAACAACAATATTGACTAACTGGACCCCTCAGAGCTTCCAGTGATGAAACTACCAACCAAAGAATATACATGGGCCAGTCCATAGCTCCTGCTACATATGTAGCAGAGGACTGCCTCATCTGGCATTAGTATCAGAACTACAGGGGCACTTGGTCCTGTGGAGGCTTGATGCCCCAGAGTAGCGGGATGCTAGAGGAGTGAGGCAGCAATGGGTATGTTGGTTGGGAGCCCTCTCTTAAAGTCAAAGTGGAGAGGGATGGGGTGGGGGTTGTTCATGAAGGGGAGACCAGGAAGGAGGATAACATTTGAGATATAAACAAATAAAATGATTAATAAATTAAAAAAAAAAAGCACCCACTTCTTATATGATCTACCAGTTGTACTTTTTGGTATTTACCTGAATGAACTGATAATTTGTATCTGCCTTAGAACATATACAGATTTACAACATGAACCATAATTGCTAAAAATTTGGAGCAAAAAAAAAATGTTTTCAGTAGGTGAATGTGTACTGGAACCACAGTACTATTCAGAAATAGAATGTTAATCAAAACTAAGCAGTAATTAAGTTTAGCCATAAAAACATGTGAAAGAGCCATAAATGCATAATAGTAACTGGAAAGAAACCCATCTGAAAAGACTATAGTATTTTATTTATTCTAATAAAAGTTAAAATTATGGAACTGGTGCAAAGATCAAAGCTTCCCAAGGATATTTGTGGAAGGAGAGAAACAGGAAGAATGCAGTGGACTGTTAAGTCATTAAAATTATTCTGCAAAATGCTAGAACTGTAAATATACACCAAAAATGTGAAGACCTACAGACTGAATAGGTTCAAAGATGAGCCTTATGGACTTCCAGTAAAGAAGATTATTGATATAGTCTCATCAATTAACAAATATACTACTGCCACCATGGAATATTAATAGAAGAATAGATGTTCCATGAGTAAGAGTGGAAGAACATGAAGAAGACTACCTGTACTTTGTACTGAATTTTGGTGTGAACATTTCTCTAAAGAATATTCTATAAAGAAAGGGCATTTTTGGTGACTTTAGGCAGAGATGCCTGCTCTTGATTTGAAGAGGTTAAGTAAACAAAGAGTAATCCACATTCTCACTTTCTTTTCCTTCGCTCTGAATGTTGTAAAGTGTTATTGGTGATATTGTAATGCTGAAGCAGTTACTCTGTCTTCGTTCCTCTTGAGATCCTCAGGAAACTCAAGGACATCACATCTCTATAGGTGCCATTTTGTCTACTCAGAGAAGAGTTGGATAAATGCAAGAAAGGTTTGGTGGTCAGAAGGGAACATTGCATGGAAGTCACTGTAAGCAGAGTGGAAACTGAGAATTATATGGTTGTCTCAGAGCATTTGTGCCAAGAACTTTATTTAAATATGGGTCATATGCTTGAGTTCTGAGCATGTGGGATTGTGGTTTAGCTGACAAAATATGGAAACGATGGTGTCACTTGAATATTGCAAATACTTCAGCTGAAAGAATCCAGCTATTTAAAAAGCTCCATCAGTTAAACAACACCAGATACACAGTGTCTCAATGTAAAACATTTTTTAAAAAAGGCAGGATTACTCTTCTAAAAAATATCCATTCCAAACTAATGGATTCCAGTGGGATTGATTCAATAACATTCCAAAGAATTCAAGACAATAATTATTTTAAAAATTGAAATGAAAGTGAATGTAAGTAAACTTTCAAGAGAAACCAAAGACCATACAAACAGCTGAATGAAATTTCACTATAAGATATGAATTTGGAATATACTAATGAGAGAAATACTTTAAAAAAACCTATATTTCTAGAAAGTAAAATGTTCAGAAGTTAAACAAAAAATCTGAGTTGAAAGCATTACCAATAAAATTGATTATTAAATGAAACAAAGTATAACAGGGATGAAATGCAAGGTTGGTGAATCAGAACTTTGGGACATGGAAAAAAAGATAAAATAATGATAACATATGAACACAACATTAAATTTCTATAGAACACCAACTTTTGTTAAGTAGGTACATAACAACATATGCACACATGACATAAACGTGGAAGTAAAACTGTCTGGGGGACCAAAGAGGACAAATGGAAAGGGTACAAATGATAAAATGCAGAGTATGTGGGATATGAAAGGAATGTGCCAAAGTGCATTATATACTTTTATGAAAATATTCCTATATACTAAGTACTACTGGTTGGGGCAGAGAGCAGAGAGCTGTATTGATCAGATTCTATCTCCTTTCTTAGAGTTGGTATTTGTGTCTATAACCACTTGAAACTTTCATTAACATGATTAGAATGATAATTTATTGACTAGGCATGCAGTATCTCAAAGGATTTTCCCAAGGAACACTTTAGGATACCCAGGGGGAGGGGAGCTGGAGGCTATTATGCTATCACTGGTGAGATGGATCCTTAATTATTCCCAACTTTGCTATCATTTCTTTTTGCAAACTGCAGGTAAGCCATCTCACTAGCCAAACCCTTCTACCTTCTGAGACTCAGGCCATGGTTAAGATTTCTTAAACACAGAAAAGAGGTTTCAAGGCAGAATTGCACATTTACAAATGTAAAATAAAAACAAATATCTACAGACTTTCTAGTGACCTCCTTTACCCCTTTTCCTTCCATACCCCCCCTTCTCTCTGTCTCTTCCTGTCTCTCAGGATTTTCAGTTTTCTTTTTTAGATGACGCACTTTTAGAGTGGTGCCCTGTGTTTCAAATGTATTCTTACTTTTTCTTATTAGAATTCATATTCCTTCAGGACATGGATTTCTGCTTTTCAATTACTAATTCACAGTTTAGAATTAATGACTTTTTGCAGCTGAAGCCATGATCTGACTCAGAAATAATTCTCATTTTGAAAAATGAAACTTGTCGTGATGATGTTACAACCTAAAGGAATAGAACCCTGAAAATGAGGAGCAAATGGTGTCCAAACATTGATTAGTTCTTCCCTCCTCTACCCTCTTTATTCTCTCCTCTCAACCCCATATTGATTTTCTTAATGGCCAAACCAGGACACTGCTCATAAGAAGTGTATAAGGGTTCCTTTTGTCCACATTGTTACCAGCATTTACTGCTACTTGTTTTCTTCATGTGAATAGAGTTATATGGACTCTGAATATACTGGGAATTTAAACTTCTTTGATTGCTAGTAAGTCTTGCAGTAGAATTCACATTTGGGAATTCTTCTATACTCCCATAATAGGACAATGGGTCTAACAGCTAGGATAGAGCCAGAGTGGATGCAATTTTAAGGATAATTGTGTGGAGCCCAGTCAGAAAAAAAATGAAGTAATGCTCAGTTGGATGATTTGGCTGGGATGCAGGTTGAATCAGGGACTTTTAAAAAATGTATGCCCAGGATGACTCTGAAGATTTTTAGAGAGCTCTGTAGCATAGCTCTCCATGATTTCTTTTGGGGATTATCTTTCTACATGAAAGATTTTGACTCCTACTGGGAAATTTCAACACTATAGCTACTTTTCTCAATCTCCACTATTGCTGCTGGTACCACATCTCCAGTGTCATCTTCTATAGGGAGTATTCCAGACTCCTATTTCACCTAGAGGTATTTCAGATGCTGGATTTCAGGAAGGCAAAATGAGACAGTTCCTTCAGAAGTGAATGGAACATAGGAGGAGATGTTGGCATGAAAACAAATGGCAGATTGTTGAAGCAAAAGCTGTGCATCCCTTTCCCTCTCTATCTTCTGTATGTCTTTCTGTCATCAGTTTGCCTATGCAGCACAACTGAATTCTTTCTATTGTTTATCTATGATCTGAGTTTTCACATTTCCATACCACAAAATGTCTGCACCTTAGAACTTTTGTTTTGGTCTATAGTAGTATATGATTCTAATGAATTGTTCCTAGTATGGCAAGTGGTATAGGATGTGATTGAGAATATGAAACCTATATTTAAGTAGACCTGTATTGATTTATTTACCTACAGAAATAGATCTGTTAGAAATGTATTTGGCTATAAGTAAGTTCCACTGAAAAATGGCTTAAACAAGTAGGGGTTCTTTACCTACACATAATGGTTACTATTTAGTGAAAAGCTCAACACTTTTCAGAATCAAAATTTTTATGATACTCTTGGTAGCTTCCTTTCAAACACAAAAGTATAACTGCTGCTTTAACTATCATTGCTTTAGCTAAGGCAGAAAGGGGAAAGAGGTGGTACTCACTGATCTAATATTCTTTATTTTTGTTTTGTGTTTTTTTCTTTTTTTAATGGTGTATAACTATTTTATTTAAATATTAAGGTTTTTGTTTTTTTGAGACAGTGCCTAATGATGTGGTCCTAGCTGGCATGGAACTTGATGTAAGTCACTCATTTATCTTTTAAAAATCATTTATTTATTATGTCCATTTTCAAAAAGCATGTATATCAGATTTCCCAGAATCCCTAGTACCACTCATTGCAAAAACTATATCATATAGTACTACTAACTACAGGAAACCTTAGAAAACAGATACCTACGGTTTCAGTCTCTGTACAGATCATTCTCTACCCTCAATTTTGCCAATGTTTGCCCTTATCTCCATTTTATCGAGGTACATAGAATATAAGCTGGCATTACCTTCCCCATCCAGAGATTCCAGAGTAGGCATCTCACCACTGTTTACCTCTCAGCTTAGTTGTGATAACTGGTGCAAGATCCTGCTTATTACATGTACATTAGAACCTCTACACTGTAGTTCATGATACACTGTTATTAGTGTCTGTCCTCCAACCAACAGTAAAATAAAGGCTTTCCTGTAGTTAAGTATGTGAAACTTTAATGTTATACCCTTTGTTTTGTTTTGTTTTATTTTGTTCTTTGAGACAGGGTTTCCCTGTGTAGCCCTAGCTGTCCTGGAACTCACTATGTAGACTAGGCTGGCTAGAACTCACAGAGACACACCTGCCTTTCCTTCTGAGTGCTGAGAGTAAAGGTGAGCACCAACACACTTGGATCGGCGTTGCGAACTTAATTTTAGTTCTAGCAAGCATAGAAAATAAACCTTTTCTGCTTAAGTCATTTGTTACAATTTGTTGGGAGGGGTAATTTTCTTGTAGCTTCAGCTGAGAGTAAAACTAATTTCAAACTCTGAGAATAGCTGATAAGTAAACAGTATGATTTTACTTTGAAACTCTAGGAAGTATGGGTAATACTGTAAGCAGGGAGAAAGAGGATAGGGGAGAGAATATATTCCATGGAACTCAAGATTTGCATATGCAATTTTCTACTTGATACTTTGGATTAGAGTGTTAATACACATTTCAAACTCAGTGACACCAAAATGCGGGCTCTCCATCAATCTTATTCATCATTTTATCAGTTTTAAAAATTATAAACCTAGATAATATCTAGGTATTTAATAAACCACCTTTATTTAAAACTAGTCATTTTATAAGCAATTCAATCACTTTTTATCTCTGGTATTGCTGCTATTAATCATCACTTGAACTACTGAAATAATTCCTTACCTAGTCTTTTCTTTCTGTTTTATGTCACTTTCTTACACCGTAGTCATTTTATTAAATTTTGGATGAGGTCATATTAACTTCCTGCTTTGAAATTTTGAACTACTTTATTTTTGTTTGCTTTCTGAGACAGTGTTTCATGTACTGTGTAACTTTGTCTGCCCTGGAATAGACCTGGCTAGCCTCAAATTCATAGAGATCCGCATGCCTCTGACTCCTGTACTTTCTACTAAATGCATTCCTCAGCTTACAAGACCATGCATGATCTTATCTGTGCCAGTCTCTCCAACTTCATGCTCTACTAATTTCTCTTACTTGCTCTTTGATCACATTGGCCTCTCTTTCTTTCAAATGCATCAATTCCATTACTGCTTTTGAACTCTCTATTGTGTTTTCTATGCCTACAATGCTCTTTACCACAAGATACACATGGCTGTTCCTCTGAAACTGTTGGATCTATCTCAAACACCACTTGTACAAAGATGCCTTCTTTGACAGTTCCATGTACATTAGTCTACTTGACCTGCAATAAGAAAATATCAACTTTATTAGTCAGGGATCTCAAGAGGACAGGGCTGAAAGAATAAATATATTGTGTTTATTAGAGTGGCTTCTACTCTAATGGTCCAGCTCATACAACAATAGTTGTTAACCAGTGGAAATTCCAAGAATCCAGAAGTTTCTCAGTCCACAAGGCTGGACCTAGTTTTCACTATATGCCAGAATTCCAGCAAAGTAGGCTGTAAGGCAAGTAAATGCATGAATATGCATGAGAGTGAGGGCAAACAGAGAAAGAAAAAGCCCTTCTTTCTTTCTTCCCAATGCTTTATATAGGCTGCCATCAGAAGGTGTGGCAGGATTTAAAGTAGATCTCCCCACTTCAAAAGATCTAGATTAGGATGAGTCTTCCCACTTCAAATAATTAATTAAGAAAAATCCCTCACAGGTCAAACCAGCTGCTTGGCTTATAGTTAAATTTCAGGGGTGTCAAATTGGCAACCAAGAATAGACATCCCACGACCTTTATCACAATTCTATAGCTGGGTAACAAAAGTCAGGGCACCTGCTTGTTTGATTAAAGGTGATATTTACAGTTGACTTGAAGATGGCCACCATTTCACTCTTTTGACAATGTGAAAGAACAGAAGAAAGCTCTTTAATGCTGTTTTTACTAAAGACAATAATTCCACCATCTCAGAGTTCCTTTCTTATGACTTCATCTAGTTCTAATTACTGTCCACACACCTCATTTCTAAATATGGTAAATTAGAATTTAGGGATTCAACAAATAAATTTGAAGAAAATACAAATATTCAGTCTATAACATTATTCATAGTAGCTCCTCAACCACAAATGATTTTTATCATATTACCAAATTTCATAGTTTTTTAACAATCTGTGTCACTTATGTCATAAATACTACTAAATCTGTTTGCTTGTTATCTATTTGTCTCTTCTAGAATGTGAATACTATTATAGTGGGGACCACGTTTCTTTTCTCTGGTCACTAATAAATAGTCAATGCTGACAACAGTACTAGGAACATTACAATGGCTTAATATTTGTTTAATCAATCAGTTTATGAGTTGGCTTTGAGTTTCATCTTAATGTATAACAGGACATTGACTTTGATCATAAAAACTCCAGCAAAGGGAACTGAGTACTTTGCAAGGTAGTAATTTGGAGTGTTTGGGTCCTTTTCATGGGTCTCCCTGGAAACTCTAGAGAGCTTTACAATTTTCTCCAGGATATTCCCTAACTTGTATTAGAATGGGTCGATACTACTTGCTGTATAGGAAAAGAACAAGAGTTGAATCTTTAAACTGTACTCTGTATTCTTTGTTTCTGAAATTTATAGTTTTGACTTTTTTCCTTATTGTCTACCTCCTCTTTTTCTGTAGCAAAGCAAGTTTCCTCCATTCTCTGCAGGAAGAAGAAAGTTTGTAGTACATACCAAGGCCACTGGTTTTTCATTGCTTCTCAGTCTCTTAAATTGAAGGTTAACTAAAAAAAAAATCATTCTCAATGTGTCCACATTGATTCCTTCCTATAACATGAAGGACATAAATGGACTCTACATTATAATATAGATTATGAAGTAAAGCTATCATTATTTTGGAACTCATTCGACTGTACTCATTGCCCACAGTTGATGGAGACTGAGAACAGCCTTTTTATTAACCTCAAAGAATAGCCAATAGTTGGTATAGTCTACTGTCTTCATCTTTTCTATTTTGAGGACCACACTACGTCTGCTAATACAGGATGCTCTATAAATCATCCAGGGAGGAAATTTCAAGTGCTTAATATAGATAATAAAGCTGGACATAGCCAGAGATGAGAAATATTATGGATGGATAGAAAAAGTTCTTAGAATGTGGAAAGTTTCAGTTTATCCTCTAAGAATAAACAAAATTTAGGTAGTATACAAGGAGATAGAAGGAACCGTTATTATTGGAGACAGAAAATACAGAGTATAAGAAAGGTCCCCAAGGTTGGTTGGATAATTAGTTCACTTTACCACACAAACAAGAGGAGTTCTTCTGACTTTGGCTCCCACATGTGTATATCAGTATGTACTCATATTTTATCTATGTCAGTGTTCTATAGCTGTGGAGAGATACTATGAATAGGGTAACTCTTACAAGAGAACACATTTCATTGGGGCTTGCTTACAGTTTCTGAGATTTAGTTCATTATTGTTTAGCTGGGAGCATGGTAGTACTTAGGCAGACATGGTACTAGGAAGGCAGCTGAGAGCTCTACATCTGGAATTGCAGGCAATAGGAAGAGAACCTATTGGCCTGGTTTGGGCTTCTGAAATGTCAAAGCCCACCCCAGTGATAAATTTCTTGCAACCACGACACACCTATTCCAACAAGGTCACACCACCTAATCTTAAGTAGTGCCACTCACTGATAACTAAGCATTCAAATAGATGATCCTATGAGGGTCATTCTTATTCAAACCACAACATGCTAAAAAAATAAATAAAAGGCTTGCGTTGAAATATAAAATGCATTTATACTTTCTGGGGATACTCTGTAGCAAATCTACAATTCAGAGGTCTATTGGCACCTACAGCTAGGATGTTCTTCCAGGGTATCCCACCGTGTATCTCCTATTGTAGATAAAGAAAAGTAAAGTTTGTTTCATATTGGTGTATGGGGTTATTTGTCATTAGTGTAAGAGTTGTAACTTTGAAGTTTACACATGAAAGAACATTTTGACTCATATGGCTATCTCAGTTCTGGAGCTCAGTTCAAGATTAGCAACTTGTGAAAGCATGATGACTCACAAATATTCAGTGCCTCTGAGAACCACCTGAAATTGAACCAATTATATACACATCCTCTTTTTCTACCAATCCCTTTCCTCATTTTATAATCTGTAAGACCCATGCATTTTTCCTTAGCAAACATCCAGTTTCCCACTAGCACCCGGAGTGAAAGGGAATGTTCTTATCTGGCTTCTGTGAAGCCTGAGACACTAAGGACTGTACTGATTTTTGTGGATAATTTGAATTTATTTATATGACATACTTTCTGTTAAATATATCTTTTTCCTGTCTATTTACATTTACTCATCAA
Source organism: Mastomys coucha (assembly GCF_008632895.1). NCBI lineage: Eukaryota > Metazoa > Chordata > Mammalia > Rodentia > Muridae > Mastomys > Mastomys coucha. Next base: position 97,106,420 of record NC_045030.1, read on the forward strand.
ACATGAAAGAATTTTCCTTTTCTCACAACCATATAGTTTGCCTCATAGTAAGTACTTATATGTTTAATGTCTTATATTTCTAAAATTAAAAATATACAAGCAAACATACATATGATCTCTGTTATTCAATTTCCTTAATTTAAAGGACAATGTAGTTGCAGTAAAAAGAAGGCTATGGTCTTGAGCTCTTTTCACTCAATGGAGTTTGTAGACTGTTCTAAGTTAGTATATGTACACACTTCTCATTATTTTTAGTGTATAAAATATGTGAACAAAATTAATGTAAGTTATAATGGTTTGGAGTGAATATCTCTTCAAGTTCTTCAGTCACTTGTGCTTCATTTATGCAACTTTAAAGGGGATTTTAAAACCCCTCTAATACAAAATATAGAACAGAAACATCACTGAAAGAGGTGTCAGTAGACTTTTCTGAATATCATTATATATTTGACATTTCCTTGAAGACATTCTTTGAAGGATCTTGAGCTGCTGAAACATAGTAAACATGAAGGAAAAATGATGAAGAATTTTGTTCAAGGCAAAGAGAGTAAAGAGCAACAAAAATCTTAGCAATGTAAAATATAAAGTGAATTCATGGATCAAACATATCAATTTGATTGAAAATCCAAGATAAATTAGGCTGGTGGTGTAACTACACTGTGTACTATACCAACCCCAGGAGGTGCTGGAATGGCTCCATACCCAGATGAGTGGCACACCCTGAATTCTAAGTGAGGTAGATGCACTTGCTAATATGATTTAATATGGCAGGGACAGAGCCCTAAACATTTTAGAAAAAGAACCTGACATTCTTGTCACCCCCTTTTCTCTGTCTGATATTCAATGGCTAATCAAAAATCATTTCCTCTTTGCTATCAGCTTAATTGGAATCCCGGGACAAATTGACAACCATTATCCTGGTGAAAAATGGGCCTCTGCCCTCCCTCTGTTGTGAAGGCTGCTCCCCCAAACTATTTTCAAAAAAAGCCCATAATTGGAACCCCTCAATATTTACTAATGGGTGAAAAAATGGAGCAGCAGCAATAACATACTACTCCCCTGAGAATGAAGCCCCTATTCTCTGATTCAGAGAATTGCCCCACAGTGTACTAGATATTTCTTGTAGTCCCAATGTTTGAATATCTATGTAACAATCTTTAATGATATGAGTAATGCACTTCACAGCTAAATAATATTCATTTTTAAAATAGCTCCCTATCTGTCTTGGTTACCTTTCTACTCTTATGACAAAAATCATGCCCAAGGCAACTTATAAAAGAAAGCATTTAATAGGGTTTATGGTTTCAGGATGTTTAAGTCCATAACGGAACACATAATAAAATGTACTGGTGATGAACTCTAAGTCACTATTAATGGATCAATGTCTCATTTAGGAAAGAAAGACTCTTCTATGGAGTCATTTAACCAAAAGTGAGTCCATGTTTAAATTCTCTACTTCATGTTCTCTGTGTATTGTCTTCTGTCTGTTACAACTTCCAATCTGTGCCTATCTGAAAGCTGTCTTATGAAACTGCTTCTGTGCCAGGTCTGTGACTGCCTGTATGTCTGTGTCTGTATCTCTAACAAATGGCTTGACTTTATTGAATAACACAGAAAGCATCATGTGGAGACAAAATGAGGGATACTTTATAAAAAATAACAGGGTTTTAAAATGGATTAAGTCACTGGCTCCAAGTGACCTCAACTGACCCCCACCAAAAAAAAAAAGTACTACAACATCACTGTTATCAACCAATACACATAAATAGATGTTTTCAACATTTATGGATGATTTTAGAAAGTTGTTTAAAACTCTGTTTGCTGATGATACACATGTGTTATTCTGGGGCAGGGACAAGAACAAGTACATAACTTTAAGATTACAGGTTAGGTCATGAAACTTGATTAGATGAAAAATGCAAGGCAGTGTTTAGTATTACATTGGTCTCCTAAAAGTAGGCTGAATAGACAGTCTGAGTGCACAGCAGGATAGTAGTCTTAAACAATCCAAGATATATGGCTATGAGTTCTAGCTAACAGTCCAGTCTCTTAGAATGTAAGAGATATTTATCATAATGTCTTGCCACAATGGTACAGAAAAGATATGGCAGCAGGAACAGGTGGAACAGCAGCTGGAGCAAAAGCTTACATTTTGATTTGTAAACAAGAGAGTATCTTTGGAAATGGCAAAGCCTTCCCCTATTGGCATACCCCTTCAAACAAGACCACACCTACTAATCCTTTTTAAACAGGTCCACCAATTGGGAACCAAGTACTCTAACATTATGGGAGTCACTCTCAGATGAACAACCACAGTATCTTAGAGACATTCATATACTTATAGAATATAGCAATTAAAAGGAGGCTTAAAGAAGTTGCCAAAAAAGCAATTAACAATACTACCCAGTTATTATGCATATGAGACACTACAATGAGCAACACAGCAGGATATCCCCAAGGATATAATAAGGGCACTTATATTTTGATGGTAACCAATAGCTGTCTAATTGAATTTAAGACCGGTTCAGCAGAATGTCATACCTAGTACTGAAAACCTTAAACCATAACATGGGTAGTGATGTACTAAATTTTTCCTTAATATTTTATGTGTCAATATGTAAATATAATCTTCTAAGTCTGTTTAGAGTTGCTCATTTGTATACAATTTCAGGGACAAGCACTTGGAATTGTTTAGCCAATTAGGAGTTTCATCCATGGGAAAGTCTAATTCTCTTTCTCTCAATAGTCATTATTTATCCCTAGCATCTAGTGATGTTCCCCTTGCACGTTAGAATGTCTTTTAGAATTGTCATTCCTTGGATCATAATTAAGCAGTCATATTGCAGCAATATTACTGCTTATGTAGCTTCTCTAAATCTCACAGCAGTTTTTCAAGTCCTCTGACTATCTCAATCTTTCTTCCCCTTCTTCCAAAATGTTCCCTGAGTCTTAGTTGAAGGAGTTAAGTTGTAGAGGTACCCACTGAGGCTGAGATCTCCATGATGAGTGATATTCTATACTTTGGCTAGTTGTGGTTTTCTGTGATACTCTTCATTCGATATAAAGAGAAGCCTCTTTGATGAGGAGAGTTACATTTATCAGATAAAAAGGGTTACTGAAACAATGTCATGGATCTTGGAGGAGTACCTACTATTGCCAATTTACTAAACCAATATAATTATTAATTGTATTCTAAATATCCTCAGACAAGTGTAGTTTTTAGGTTGCACCAAGGAAGCTTCAATATAGCTGCTTAAGCAGTACCTGAACAAGATCAACACTAGTTGACATGCCAAAATGTATGGAGAAAATCTCATATGACTACACCATTAGATGAGGACTTATATGAAATCAAAGGCTGCTGAGGGAGGCAGGATTACTTTTCATCAGGGATGAGCCCTCTAAATGTTTATTCAATATAAAGTAGTAATTCCTAAAATATATTTTACATATTATATATAATTATATATTTATATATATGCAACACTAAATGGACTCAGTGGGTTGGTTGCATTTCTATATTTGTTTATAAAGACATGTAAACATATAAATATTATATACCTATATGTAAAAACCATAATAAATAAAAATCATAAACTCAAAAGAAGAAATAGGAGGGGAATAGAGGGACTGGATAAGAGAGGGAAGAAAATTATAGAAATATGTTTTAATTTTAATTAAAGGATACAGATAGTTTCAATGATGGACTTCGAATAAAAGAATTTATTTATACCAAATGAGCCCCACAGAGAATACTAAAACCATATTTCTTTTTAATAATAATAAGATATAATAATAAGTAAAACAAAAACTAATTCATTGGAATTGGACAAAACAGATGAATAGAAGGAAAAGAGCTCAAGAGAAGGCACAGATTAAAAGAGACCCACTCATTCACACATTCAGGTAGTCCATAAAACCATTAAACTGTAAGCCATAATATATATGCAGAGATCCTGGTACAGATCAAAGCAGGCCCTGTATATGCTGCCTCAGTCTCTTATGAGTGTATACGAGGTTTGATAATGCTTATTTAGAAGACCTTGTTTCCTTGATGTTCTTCATGACCTCTAGATCTTATACTCTTTCTGCTTCCACTTTGGCAGAAAGCCTTGCAAGTAGGGATTTAATAGAGACACACCTTTTGGGGCAGAGTGTTTCAAGGTCTCTCATTCTCTACATAATGTCTGGATATGGGTCTTTGTATTTGTTCCTATCTGATGCAGGAGGAAGCCTCTCTGATGATGGCTTAGCAAGGTACTCATTTATGAATAGAGCAGAATGCCATTTAGGAGTCATCTTATTACTATGTTTTTATTAAAACAGTAGTATTTGGTACTAGATCATTGGGCTATCTAGTATAAGGTTCTTGGTCACTCAAGCAGTGTCAGGTATGGGTTTTAGATCAAGGAGTAGGCCTTAAGTCAAATCAGATATTGGTTGGTTACTCCCACAAATGTAGCACCATTGCACTAGTATATCTTGCAGGCAGGACATCATTGTAGATTAAAGGATTTGTGATTGAGTTTGTGTTTATCTTTTTCTTTTGGCAGCATACAGAGTACCTTCTTGTACCAAAGATGGAAGAAACTAGCAGTGACAGTTCTATATGGGCACCAGCTCAACCTTCTTCACATGTAATGAGTTGTGTGGGTGTTGTCTTCAACCATGAGGCCTTACTGTCAGTTTGTGGAGAGCAACCTAGACTCTTAGCAACAGTTTGGGATGTTCGGGGCTTTACAGGGGCCACCATTGACCAACAGTTCAATTAGACATAACCCATCCCCAGTACTGAAGTCTTCATTTGATGACAAGAGATGTTCAGTTGGTGATTTCATTTAGATCACCTTCATATGTGTATATATTTTAGGAAGTTTCTAATATATTAGGCTTCCATACTATTCCTCAAGTGACCATTAATTTTAGCTTTTATACCCACATTCACCATTTTTGTCCCCTTCTTCCATCCCCTTCCCCACTTGATCTTTTCACTCTCCTCCCTCCATAAGTATCCAGTATATTTATTTGCCTTTCCTAGGTAGTACTTCCAATATTGTATTGAAAAGGCATGGAGATAGTGGCTAGCCATGGCATATTACTGATTTTATGTATATGAGTACACTGCCACTTCTTCAGACACACCAGAACAGATCCCACTGAGCCATCTCTCTAGCCCCACATTACTGATTTTAATGGGGTTGTTTGAAGTTTTTCTCTATTTAAGATAATGTTGACTTTGGGTTTTTTCATTATTGGTGAGGTATGTTTTCTCTGTTTCTACTCTCTTCAGAACTTTTATCATGAATCATGTTAGATTTTGTCAAAGATTTTTTCCTACATCTTTTGAAATAACCTTGAAATGTTTGTCTTTAAATCTATTTATTATTTATTATTTATTATTTATTATTTATTTACAATATATTATACTTTTTTTTGAGTTGTATATGGTAAATCATTTCTGTATCTCTGTGATAGACCAATTTTGTAATTGGCTTGAAAGTATTTTATTGGAGATTTTTACATTCATGTTTATTAGGGATATTGGTTGGATGATTTCTTTTGTCTTTGTTTCTGTTGAGTCTGTACCTGGATTGTAGAAGGAATTTGGGATAACTCCTTCTGTTTCTCCGGTGTGTGTGTGTATGTGTGT
>NC_045030.1:97112573-97117224 GCF_008632895.1 Mastomys coucha
TTTGGTGGTTGAGACCCTGGGAGCTCTGAGGGTACTAGTTAGTTCATATTGTTGTTCGTCCTAAGGGGTATGATTCTCGCTTAGGTTGTAGATCTTTTAAAGTCTGGTAGAATTCTGTTCGGAATACTTCTCAGTCTGAACTTCTTTTCATTCAAAGTTCTTTTGTAAAAAGGTTTTTTTGAGATTATAATTATAACATTTCCCACTTTTCCCTTTCTCTCCAAATCTTCTTATATGCTCCTCCTATCTCTCATTCAAATTTAAATTTATGCCCCTTTAAAAAATTGTTATTGCACAGTGTACATATGTGTACATATTGTTAATGTACATATATGTACATTATATATGTATATATGTATGGTTATATATGTTGGTCTTTGAGACTATTGTAAATGATATTGTTTCCATGAAGTATGTCTCAGCCTTCTCATTATTGGTATATGGGAAGACAATGGAAATTAATGTTTAATTTGTTCAAGAAATTAAGAAGAATATTATTATCATATGAAAGAAGTGAATGAAATGCTGTAATGAAATGTGGTTCTTTATATGTTAACCTTAAAACATTGTCAGCTATTTCTGGTGCCAAATTTGTATCCATGTCAGTTTTAGTGTTATTTTTTGACTTCCCTACCATATCATTAGAAACAAAGGTTCAGCTGATGGGCTAATATACCCTAAATATAGACTTTCCTTTCCTACTCTGTGCCTTTGCTCATACTATACCCCTATTCCGAAATACTCTTGTTCCCCTTTCTATATATCCAGAATTACAACCATCACTTGAAAGTCAGTTTAAAATGTGAAAAATTTTCCAATGTTCCTCTAGGAATAAATTACCCAGATCTTTTCTATGCCTACCTTGTAGAACAAGAACAGTCCCTTCAGTAGCAAATTATCCTATAAATGTCAATCTTTGTTAAACTGTAAGCTTCTAAAGTGAAATTTCCTGGTTCTTTGAGAATTTTGTACAATGTATTCTCATTATACACACTCTCCTCCCTTGAGTTTTTCAAAATATACCCCCATTATAGTCAGCTTCCGGTTCTTTGTCCCTCCAGTTTTACTTGGCTATTGCAGTGGCTATTATTAAAAAGATTTATCTGAATTAAAAGGAATGAAACTTTTTTTTTGTATTCATGTCTCCATAGTTAATATTCTTCACAATAAGCCCAGAGACTCTACAAGAACTCAAAATGCCTTCTGACTTACTAAAGCAAAATTCAATTAGCTTGTATGTTGTTCAAGGGTTTTGTATATGCCAAGGTGTCACATTTTTTAAGATGTGGTCACTTGGCACTGTTACACATAGCAAACCGATCTGACAAGCTATTAAGTTGGTTCCCTAGGTCTCATCCCAATCTTTTGTCATCAGGGCTCAGTGACCCTCCCACGCAGTACTTTTCAGTTGTTAATAGATGGTATTTTTTTCTTTGTTGAGCATATATTCTACTTTCTGCCTCAGCACAAAATTCAGAGTCTGAGTACTCCATGTACTTCTCATATAATAAGGCTCCTTAGAAACTTATTGTGAGACTCAGCTCACCATAACAGCTTCATTACACCTATCAATACATAAGCTAATGCTAGGATTCACAAAAGAGAAACAAGTAAAGAGACAAAATCCTTAGTGTTCACAAATTAGGCTTATAGACAAGATTATCAATATTGGTTATCAGTGCTTTCTTAAGTTTTCTATTTGTAAAAAGTTACACCTTTCCTTTTAAAGATAGAGAATATTATTTGTTAGGGAATTATTTTGTTCCTTTCCCATCACCAAAATGCAAAATAAAGGTAGAAAAAACCATATGCATAACCTAACACCTCTGCTGCTATGATAATATTTTTAGCTTAATATGACCATCTTTCTAACAGGCAAGCCTCTGTAAATGCCTGTAACGGATTCTCTAACTTAATTTAGCCTCTGAGTATGCTTGTGTGAAATTATCTAGATTATGTTAATTAGGCTGGGAAGCACCAGTCCATGAACTGGATTTCTGAACTAAACAGCTAGAGAGAGAGAGAGAGAGAGAGAGAGAGAGAGAGAGAGAGAGAGAGAGAGAGCAAGCTGAGAGCTAGCAGTTGTTTATCTATGCTTCCTGACTGCAGATTTAAGGTGACAAGTTGCCTTAAGTACTGTCACCATGGTTTCTCCAATATTGTTGACCATACCTTAGACTTGTGAGCCTAATAAACCCTTTCTTCCTCAAGTTACTGTTTTAGGTATTTTGTCAGAACAAGGAAAAAGTAACTAATACAACAAACTGGTAGCAAGTGGAGCTGCTGCTGTGATAAACTGGAGCATGTGCTTCAAAACCTTTGGAAACGGTTTGAGGGATGTGGACTATCTTAGATTTTGTGCTAGAGAAGGTCATGAAAATAGCTTAATGGTTCCTGTTATTTTTGTTGTTAGAGGTGGAATTATGTTGATGTGTTTATCTTCTTTTGGGTTTATTGTGAAAAGATTAATTTCTTGCTTTTTATTGGATGTAGTTTCCCTCCTTGTGTTGGACTTTTCCTTCTATTATCCTCTGTAGGGCTGGGTTAGTGGAAAGATATTGTTTAAATTTGGTTTTGTCTTGGAATACCTCAGTTTCTCCATCTATGGGATTCTAAATATAATCAATCTGAGAACCAAGACTAGATATCAGATCTGGAGAACTTTAATGCAGCTTTATTGAAAAGAAATGGACTGATATTTGAAGAGGAAATTTCAGGGTTAGATAGCATTCAGGCTATGACATGGTTGTTGCTCACTTCTCTCATACATGTCTAAATAAAAAAGAATAGCATGGGGGGCATAAAGGAACAAAAAAATGTGCATTTAACTTGCTTAGATCCCAAGCAAGTTTAAAGTTGTAACCAAGGCATGCTTTGTACTGGGAAAACAGGAAATGTTCTCTGAGGAGAAGACCAGCCTACCAACCTGTAAAAATGCAAATTCCTTTGAGAGACTCTAAACCAAAAATAATGATGAAGGAGCTCTTAGTCCAAGATAAATTGCCTAAATGTCTTAGTTAGGCTTACTATTGACGCACAAACACATCACTATTAAGCCACATCTTTCTGCTCTTATTAATCCCCAAGATCTCACAGTAAAAAGATAAATAACTTTAAAATCCCACAGTCTTTACAAATTTAAACACATTAAAAGTTCAGTCTCTTTAAAATAGACAATCTCTTTTAAAATCCAAAGTCTTTAAAAATTTATAGTCTTTTAATTGTAGGCTCTTGTAAAATCAAAAATAAATTAAATACCTTCTTCAAGAGGGAAGCACCAGGGCACAGTCACAATTAAATCAAAGCAAAACTAAACTCCAAACATGTAAATCATTCAACATCTAATATATGGGATTTATTTACTTATTATCTTTTATGCTCCTCTGGGGGCAGAGGGAGGGTTAAGTCACTTCTCCTGCTTTGTCCTCTGTAACACACACAGCTTGTTTTCTAGGCTCTGGATGGCTCCACTCCACAGTGGTGCTGTTCTTGGTGGTCATCCCATGGTACTGGCATCTCCAAAATGCTGGAGGAACTTGTTATAACTGGGCTGCTCTTTCACCAACAGAGTCTCATAGGTTCTGTTTATGGTGCCAAGTCTCCATGAACTTTGCATGTCCCTTTCAATCCTGGTCCTTCAACTGCCACTGACAGCGCACCTTCACTAATGGCCGTTCCTGAGCTCTCATAGTGCCAAACCTCAGCTGCTCTCTATGACTCCTTCATGCCTTCAAAACAAGTATTATTTGGGTTACTCTTACTCTTACTGTAACCAGCTGCCAGTGTGAGGTACAATCCTGACCACTTCTGGAACACAGCTTCAGTGTGCTGACTCTGAGAAAACACTTCTCAGAAAAGTTTACTTCGATTATGTGGGTCTTCTCTTAATCATCACTAATTTCTCAACTGCAGTTAACAAGCATTGAACATTCCAGCAAAGCAAAAGTTTTACTTTAGTACGTGTAGAATCTAACTCACCACAGCTGATTCTTTAGCCCTAGCTGGCCAGGAACTAAGGAATCTCAATTCAAAATAACAAATGGACCTGATAGAGTCTTTAAACTTTCTCCCTAAGCGTCACAAGTTGGGCCTCCATCTTCTGCACTGTTCTCAATATTCTTATTTTCCAACCTCCAACAGAACAGCTTATGAAGCATTTAACTTTAAATGGCTTTTCTTGACAAAGTTCCAAAGTCCTTTCACAGTCTTCCCCTAAAAAGTATGTCAGGTCTTTCATAGGAATACCCAACAATCCTGCTACCAACCTGTCTTAGGACTGCTATCGCTATGATGAAACACCATGACCAAAAGCAAGTAGGGGAGGGAAGAATTTACTTGCTTTATACTTTCATGTTGCTATTCATCATTTAAAGATACCAGGACAGAAATTTAAACAGGGCAGGAGCCTGGCAGTAGCAGCTGATGCAGAGGCCTGAAAAAGGGATGCTGTTAAATGGCTTGCTTCATTATGGCTTGCTTAGTCTATTTTTGTATAGAACCAAGGACCACCTTTGTAAGGATGACATTACCCACAATGGGCTTGGCTTTCCCCCACCAATCACTAATTAAGAATATACCCCACAAGCTTGTCTGCATATAGCCTGATTCTGGCAGCATTTTTTATTAGGTATTTTCTTTATTTACATACCAA
>NC_045030.1:97117600-97127851 GCF_008632895.1 Mastomys coucha
TTCCTCTACACTGGGGCACAGAACCTTCACAGGGCCAAGGGCCTCTCCTCCCATTGATGATCGACTTTTACAGAAGTAGAGGCTCACAGCCATCCATTGAACTGAGTACAGGGTCCCCAATGAAGGAGTTTGAGAGAGGACCAAAGGAACTGAAGGGTTTGCAGCCCCTTAGGACAAACAACAATATGAACTAACTAGTACCCTCAGAGCTCCCAGGGACTCAACCACCAACCAAGGAGTATACATGGTGGGACTGATTGTTCTGGCAGCATGTGTATAGTAGAGGATTGCAAAGTCAATCATCTGGCAGCATTTTTAAAACTAAAATTCCCTCCTCTCAAATGACTATAGCTTGTGTCAAGTTTACATAAAACTAGGCAGCACATTAAAGAAATGCTTCCTCAAGGTCAGCAAACAAATATTTCTGCAATTGTTGTCTAAGGGGCCATTCTCCATCTTAATCTAGCAGGGGAATATAGGCATGTTGTTCTTGTGGTACTGGGTTTTCAGGTATTAAAGATGAATGATTGAAACTGTTCAAAGAGAGTCTTGCACAACTGTCTCAGGGATCCACTTAGGCCAGGCAGTTTGTAGCATGTTTGGATTCCCTACAAGAGCTCTGGAGAGACCACTGCATTTAGCTGTAAATTGGGCTGCAATGAGCTCAAGTGTCGATGGAGACTCCAGGATCCTTCAAATGCCAGAACTATATGACCTTCCTTCAGAAAAGATACAAGTACACAGAGGCTATGTATACTGTGACCACACCAGTAGTATGAGTACAACCTACATGAACCCTTTAGAGCCCTGGAAATTTCATCATGAACTCTAGGTGCTGAACACTGAGTTTTAGGATTTCCTTTTTGATGTGTTAAACTTTTGGCTTTTTTTCCCTAATCTGACCATTTGTACCCCTATTCTTCTTTTTGAAACAGTAATGTTTATTACTGTGTCATGGTATATTGGAAGTATATAGATTTTACTAAGAGTATTTTGAATCTGTGATGAAACTTAGCCTCTGGATTTTTAAAGCCTGTTAAAGACAGTGGAGACTTGAAATTGGACCTAAAGTGTTTTATATTATGGGGTAGCCATGAGAAAGGTTAGGTTTTAAAATTGATACATCTATGTGTCACGTTGACCAGGGGTATGTTGTGATAGTTAATTTTTTCAACTTGACATGATCTTGAATATCCATCTCTGAGGCAAGTTTCTGGGTGTCTGTAAAGGGTTATCTAGCTTAGGTTAGCCTCTAGGAATGCCCATTAGAGATTATTAGACTCATTTGGAGTAGAAAGATCAAGCTCAACTATAGACAATAGCTCTTTCTTTCTTTCTTTCTTTCTTTCTTTCTTTCTTTCTTTCTTTCTTTCTTTCTTTCTTTCTTTCTTTCCTTCTTTCCTTCTTTGAAGTCCTGTGTTACATACAAAAACAAAAGCTAGCTGAGCCCTAGTATTCATCATCCACTGCTTTATGACTCCTTCCTTCCCATCCACTTCCTTTTTCTTATCTCTTTCCTCTCTCTATTTTTTTAGGGGCAGGATGTTAGCAAACAAACCTGCTACCTTGCACATGCTCTGAAGACACTCTGTTGTGGAGCCTATACTTTCCCAGCTTCATCCCAGGGCTTCCCTGTTTCAGTGTTCTACTTTATTCATTTATTTTTCAGCTATCATTATCTCAAGGAGCTCTATCCTGGAAACTCTACTACTAGTAGCCATTTTTTAGCTACTCTTTGTTACCTTGGCCTCAGCATTTTTTTTTGTAACTCTTGCTAACATATACTATTAATTTGTACTTTATTTCATAAAAGCTCAGGTTTTTATATTCTTCTCTCATACATTACATGCTGACTCCAATTTCCAGTTTCACCTCCCTTCCCTCTCCCCAGTCTTTCCCCTCACTTTCCCTCTCCTCAATATGCACCCCCACACTGCTTCCCCTAAGAAAAGAGCAGGCTTCAAGAGACATCAACCAATAGGGCATTAAAAAGCTACAATAAGAGCAGGCACATACGGGCACATCAAGGCTGGATGAGGCAAACCTGGCAGGAAAGGGTCACAAAATCAAGCAAATGAGTCACAGACTCACCACTGTTAGGAATCCTGCAAGAACAGCAAGCTACTCAGTCAAAATATATATGCAGAGGACTTAGGTCAGACCTACAGGCTCCCTGATCTCTGGGAATCCTTAGGAGTCCTGGTCAGTTGATTCTGTGGGCCTGGTCCTTGTGGTATCTCTGACTCCTCTGGTTTCTTTGACCCTTCTTGCCCCTCTTCTACAGGACTTCCTAAGCTCTTCACTAGCAATGTTTTGATCTATGTTCATATTCAATAAACTCAATATGAATCATCTCACAAACATTTTTGGGTGGGGAAAATATTAAAATACAGACTTTTGTCAATTTTGAAACATGTTATGATTAAATTTTATCATGTAGTAAATTAGGTAATGAAACATTAGTCCTTTAGTCTAACTGAAAAATTTTGGTAATAGTAGTAGTACCTAGACATATCTTATGTCATTGAGCTTCTCTCTAACACCTGCATTTTTACTTTAAAAGATTTGTTTTTTTAAGATTTATTTTATTATTTATTTATATGTACTTCTGATATGTCTCTGTGTTGGTAAGTGCATACAAGTGTGTGTGCCTGTTAGAGGCCAGAAACACCAGATGTCCTAGGACTAGATTTGCAGGCAGTTGTGAGCCACCTAACACTGGGTTCTGGTAACTAAATCTGAGTCCTTTGCTTATAATTGCTGACCCGTCTCTCTAGCCCCTACTCTTCTGCTTCATTGTTTACCTCTCCTTCCCAAATGGAAGTTTTATGTAGATAGGGAGTTTGTCTTTTTTCACCAGTCAACTTCATATATAGTTGGCAGAGTTGATTAATGGATGGATGTTTCTATTGGGAGAAAGTAGTTATACTAGCATGTAAGCTTAATTGACTTGGGCTAGATTACACAAAGAACCAGACTCTAAACCAGCCTTTAAGTGAGGTGAAAAGGACAGGAGTTAATAGGTGCAAGAAGAGGTCACTAGAAGGTAGTAATCACTGTGTTCCTAACAGTGAAGCACTTATAAGACACATTTAGAGAACAGCTTATTCATATCATTGTAACTCAAGAGAAATAACAGCATCATTAGGGGGAAACGCCTAGTGATAATAGAGATAAAAGGGCAGGAAAAAAGGATTAGAGGGGGGAGATAGAGGACTATTTGTAGTAAGAAAGGGACATAGTTAAGACGAAATCCAATTTCTTGACTGTTTGGATTGGGCAGTCAGGCCTTGAAAGTTTTTCATGAGCCCAATTATGATTTGATTTAGCAAGTGATTCTGTGGCTGAAGATAATGTAACCATGAACAAAAGTTCTGAATTCAAAAAGGCAAGGGAAAAAAAAGAAAAATATGTAGTCAAAGTACATGAGTTCTGATGACTGGAATGCTAATCACAAAGAGGAAAAACAAATCCACATGACAAATGTACAACAAAGGAAAAACAAAAACACCAAGTTCTAACATTAATTATTATTAACAATCTTACTTGGGAAATATTAAGTTATACAGAAATTGAAAAAAAAAACAAGGAACTGTTTCTGATCTAAGACAATATAGCTAAAATTAAATTGCTGACTTATGATTTGTAAGCCAGCTTGCCCATTCCTCTTTTCTGAAAAAGGTGTACATCTGCTCCTGGCCACTTAGACAGCAAGTTCTGTTTGCTAAAGATAAAACTGTTTTAAGTAGAAACCTGCAAATCTCAGCTTCTGTAAAATTTGCTTAGCTCTGGGAAAAATCTCCTTTGGGGTGTGGATGAAAAGACCACCCTAGGATGGTCATATAGACAAGATTATAATAATAAATATTCCTATATAAGCTATAGAAAATTTCTGATCAGGGCTGAGTCTCCTTAAGCAATAGCTAGAGGTTGCAGCCATGTGCTAGTTGAAGCAGTTTTTCTTTTTATCTCTTTAAGTACTAAGAATTTCCCACTGGGGAAGGGTAAAGCTGGTTGACACCATTAGACTTCACTATGAGGCTGAAAAGTCACTCAGAAAGTGTTGCACCTTCAATATTAGAAGCAACTTTTGCTTACATATTTTTCAGACCTAGGAGTTCCTCATATCTCAGATTAGCCACAGATAACTGTGAGTGTTAGAAGGAACATTCTTCCTTGAATTAAACAGAACTTTGTAATCCTTGTATCTTCTACATATGTGTCCTAGCTTTGAAATAATTTATGACATCTGTACTTTTTTGCACTGTGAAAGTCTACAGATGTCTAAATACGTTAGTCATGCATTCCTTAATCATTTAAAAGCCAAACAGATAACACCTCAACAATCTATTCATTCTAGAACCTAAATTATTTTTCTGTCGTCAGCCTGCTTTCTCCCTGACATTGTCAGGATATGTGTGACTCATATTTAATATGTACAATTGAAAGCCAAAAATATTAAGATGAATCATAAACAATTCACCATCAGGTAGAAAGTCATTTCTCATTTATGTACTCTTTTAAATGTACACAGGAAACTACCAGTTCAGAATGTGGTACACTCCTTGAAGTAGAAGACAGTTTCAGAAAATGCTCCTCTGACATTCAACCTATATATCCATGTGTAGAATATCATTTACGCCATATTTGACCTCAGTGTGGATTATAAATTAGGGAGAAATGGTGCTCCAATAAAGTCATAGTGATATAGAAGAAACTCAAAGTAGTAACATTAAAGTTGCAAAGAATTTACTAACAGATTTTTTTAGGAGACATTAAGTCACAAAAGTGGAATTTAGCATAAGTAGCACTGCCTCAAGAATACCCCCAAAATAAGTAGTGTGAAACCAGGCTTTTTAGAGATAGGAGAAACTGAGGCTAAGGTGGAAATGTTTATATACCAGGACCGATCAGCCACTAGGCTCCATTGCCCTAGCAAAGGAGACAGCCCTAACTTACAATCAACCATTAGGCTCCATCTTCCAACCTCAAGGACATACCTTTAATGGGCAGTTCAGCCAGGCAGCATAGGGTCAGCATTATCATTAAGTTCAGGTCTGCATTTGAATCCCCTGTAATCTTATCAGGAAACAATTGTGCCATGTAGCAGGATGAACCTGCCTAATTATTTCAAAAAGAATAATACTGGTATACTTAAAAATAATTCTAGCAACATCTAATTTCTTTTCTGTGGAGTCTCCTATCTCTGTTTAAATTGTTCAAAGTATAACCTGGGTTAGGACCGGGAAGAGATTTAAGGATGACAGAGTTTGTAGAGTGTGTAAACCTTAAGTGTATACACATTAGTAAGAATCTTCTGTTTCAGGCCAACTCTTATTTGGGCCTTAGCCCCAGCAGGCCAGATGCTTTAGTAAAGATCTTTCCTTTTATAAATCTCTAAATTTGCAAAGTTATTTCTCACTGGAGAGGCATATTATTTTTCATATTCACTTTATTATACTAGCCTCATCTTTCTCATTTATGAATATGCTGTAGCATTTTGCTTAAGACCAATATCTAAAAGAAATCTGCCCAGATTTTTCCATTTTTTTAAACATCAACTTAAATAAAAATCTGGAGTATTGTATTTCAAAGCAGTATTACTGATGTACTTCTCTTTATCTCCACTGAGTCCATTTCGCCTGGCAGTAGACTCCAATCTAGTTGTTGTGCTTTGACTCACCATCAAATCTTAATCCTCTGTCCTACGAGTTGTTTTGTGTAAGTAATCTTTTACTCAGGGACATGTTTTACAAATTCATCAACATTATCACATGTATCACTTACCTACTTTAGTTATAGATACATTCTAATCATCAGACATAATAATTCCATTTGTTCCTCAGGGCTTTGACACTCACTGTTCATCTTTGAACACTCTTCTCTTGATTATTGAATGATTAATCCCTGGTCAGTGATTCTCATATTAAATGTTGATTTTGCTGTTATCTGACTATTCAATACAGTTTTCTCATTCTTTACATTATCTAGCATAATTTTTCATAACATTCCTCAACCCAACACTAATAGCAATATCAAATTAGTTGCTTCACATGCATTTTTTAATTTATTGCATATTCCTTAATAAAATTTCACAAAGCTATGTGTTTTTATTTTGCTTATTCATTTGCAGCAACTACAACATACCTATTGTATAAAGTGAGGGCATGGCCACTCCAAGGTACAGTTGAGGGGAATAATTTTATTGTAGATGAGAGAGTATAGCCAGAGGCATCTAAAAGAGTCCACAAAAGGAGAGAAAGTAGTAGGCTAGACATGATCAGTAGTCTGAACTGGGCCATGAGAGGAAGAGTGAGAGAGAAAGACCAAGAAAGGGTACCAAGAGGATAAAGAGAGAACCTAAAGCCAGAGAGAGAGCCAGAGAGAGCCAGAGAGAGGGAGAGGGAGAGAAAGAGAGAGAGAGAGAGAGAGAGAGAGAGAGAGAGAGAGAGAGAGAGAGAGAGAGAGAGAGAGAGAGAGAAAAGAAATGATATGGTTATATAGGACTAAGAAGCTAGGGAAAGGGAAACCCACGAGGTGGAGAAGTTTAGGGTATGGGTGGGATGAGAAGATCTAGAATGCCAGCATGGACTCTGTAACAGTTTCTTGTGATGCTGAGGGAGCCTGGAAACCAGCTTGTACTTTGGTATGCTAATAGGCACCACAGTTAGCCATTTGTCCTGAGTTTCTTTTGGACATGACATCTATCACACACTATGAGCTTAGTAAGTACTTTTTCATTTTTCTTGTGTTGTTAATGTGTTTTAAATATAACCAAAGTAGTAGATAATGAACGATATTTGTGATGTAGCTGGACCGAACATTTATTTGAGGAAATCAACAAAAATTAAAGGTACTACTATAAAGATTATGTGTTCAAAAATTACCATTGCATCATATTTGAACACTGCATCTGCATCACTCTCACCAATCTCCCCCAACTTTAACTTTTCCCTTCCACCTCCAAAATCCATGATCTCCTCTTTAGTTATTATTGTTACATGTATATACATATATATGTGCATGTGTATGTAACTGTATATGTATATCTATCTATGTATCTATGTATCTATGTATCTATGTATCTATGTATCTATCTATGTATCTATGTATCTATCTATCTATCTATCTATCTATCTATAACCTATTGAGTCTATCTATCTATCTATCTATCTATCTATCTATCTATCTATAACCTATTGAGTCAAGTTAGGTTTGCTCTTATGCACAAGTGCCTAGGGCTGATCAGATGGTAGTGGAAAATCTACATTGGAGTTCATTCATGGAGGCAACTGGTTCTCCCTCTCAGCAGTCATTCACATTCATCTTGAAGTGGGACTATGTGAAATTTTCTGTTTGTATTGGCATGCCAACTGGTGATCGCATTATGTTGTTCTTGTTCAGGTAACCATATTGTTAAGTGTCCATGGGTACATTTTTCCTGTCACATCTAGGAGACATGATCTATCAATAGGTATTAGAGAACAGATGTTATGAAGGAGTAAATGGAAAAAATGAGGGAGGGCTTTAAGTGAGGAATGGGGAGAGAGGTCAAGATAAAGGAAGACCAAGGAAGGAAGAATAAAGAACACTAAGAATATTTGAAAAGACATGGAGAATAATTATGATAGATATATATGTTTATTATATATAAAATTTACATCATGTGTGGTATAATTCTAGGTGCTGATATCTGGCTTTGTCTTTGTTGGGTGTGTATTTTGTTCCTTGGTTTCTGTTTCACCTCTGGTTCTTAGGAGAGTATGGTGGCTGTGTGTTGACTGGTAAGATATCCTCCTGGGATTCTGAGAGTTGTGGCCCCTGGGGTTCCATGTAAAATATGTTTCTGGGTGTTGGGAGTTGACAGTTAGGAATGGGGGTGGACCTTTAGAGCTTGTTTGGAATGGAGATGGGCTAGGAAGGAGGCATGGGATGTCCATACGAGGGAAGAAAGCAGGATGCTTCACCAGAATTTGCTTTGTCTTCTGGCCATGGAGGCAGAGCATGAGGAGAGACAAGAGCAGAAAGTTTTCTACAGAGCTGTGCAGGAGACTATGGATTGGATTTGGAGAAGAGGAGGGAGAGGTAAAGATATGCAGTTAAGCTACTTACTTCTCTTATTAGACTGTCCTTTGGGTTCCCAGAGAGAACCTGTTGGAGTTGAGGACTTAGAAAAAGCAATGACTTGGGGGAGGGAGTTAGAAGGGGAAAATCTGTGTGATCTCTTGGGGATAGGGCTACATGGGGTGCAGCTACAGGGAGGCTATAGTGTTCTGTTGCAGACCTGGGGGAGTAACTGGGTGATTGGACTTGGAAAAGCAGAGGAAAAGGTGAAGCTCTGAAGTTAGCCTACCTGCTTCCCAGGAAGGACTATTCTGTGGGTTCCCCCAAGACCCATGCATGTACTTCCTCACAAAAATCTCCAGTACCATACATGATAAATTTCCTTTTGAGTTGTTAGTCAAGGAAGTCTAAGAGATTCCTCAAATGATGTACTCTACTGCTAACATTCTTGGTTGCCTTCCAGGATTTGAAGGTAAGGACCTAATGATAAAGACACCATGTACTTTGCAAACAACACTTGGAAGACTCTAGCTGAAAATGACTTAAGCTGCCCTGCGAAGTGGCCTTTATAGTATTGGTAGGTGCTATGTAAGCTGCCAGTGGAGAAAAACAAACAACAATCCCACCCATCTGTAACGCCTATGAACTACAACTGTGCCTGCACTGGTGGGGCCTCTACAGTGGCGAAATAGTGACACTTTTATCTTGGGAGTAACCACCAGCTGTCTAATTCCAAATAGGAGGGAGTTTTCTAAACCAGTAAAATTTATGTCTTCTAAATGTGTATCCTTATACTCACAGATAAGTGTGGCTTTCGCCTCTCATCTGTGAAGCTCATTTTGCAACAGATGGAGACTATTACAGGGATACACAGCTGGTCAAAATGCAGAAAATGAGTGACTGTGGAATATCTAACCCAAGCAATACATCTGCAATCCCTAAAACTAGGGCTCAGGGAAAATAGGAGAGGAGGGACAAAAATGTTTGTTATTAAACATTTTAATGGGTATATGAAAAGATGCAAACATAAACTCAAACAATGGAAATGATAGATATTTAAAATAATTCATAAAGGTAGTCATGCCTTTCATTGGCATAAGCTGTCAGAGTTTAAAAGGTCCCCTATCATACTTTAGTTTATCAACTTTTTCAATGTAAAGGGATGGCAGGCCAGTAATTATTCTTTCCCAGTAAAAGATGAGAAAACTAAAGCTCAAATATATGGAGTATGTTTTTCAAAACTTGCTGCCCTAATTTATTTTTCTGTTGGTGTATCAAAATACTGCAAGAAGAAGCACATATCTCAAAATTTTAGGATATAATCCATCAGCATGGAGAAGTCAAGGCAGCAACTTGAAATATTCATAGTCAAGAACAAAGATAAATTAACTTCTGCCAGTTTACTGTTCAGTTTGCTTTCTCCTCTTCACTCTTTAGAATTCAGAATCTACACTCAGTGAAAGGATAACCTCTTCCATGACATGTCCACAGGCCAACCTGATTGAGACAGAGACACTTTAAGACTCTCTTCCCAGTTTATTCTATATTTTGTCAAGTCAACAGTTAAGATGACCTATCACACCTGCCAAAGGTCATATTAAATGTTAAAACTTGGAGTCAGATGTTATTCAAATTAAATCCTTTACCAAAATGATGATTTAAAAGATAGCTTGAACTATTTGGTGCCATATGTTGAACTTGATATGGAATATTCTTGTGTTTGAAAAAATATAAACAGAAAGCAAATAAAAGTGAGTGTTACAATGAGTTAAACTAGTGTCAGGTGACTATGCATGAAAGGCTAGTATAAACTCCTTACTTTAGGGATTTTAGAAAGGCTGGCACAGGTGACTCCCACTTTGACACTGATTCTGAGACAGAGTTTTGATATCTATCACTGGCTAGCTTCAATATTAAGGTCTAAAAGAAAGGAAAAAAGAATTGTAACCACTCTAGGAGAAGAGGATGTAGTCCAAAGAGAGACACATGAATCCCCTTCCTTCTATAAGATTTTTGTAACAATAAACATAAAGAATCAGAATATTCCTGAGAATCTCATGCAGATGGCAGGAAAAGATCAAGGCTCTGGTATCATCCAGATCATTTTTGGAATTGGTAGTATCCACAGCCTAAGCCCTGTTAACTCTAGCAAGCTAAGTTTAGAAACCCATCTTTAATAAAGAAGTC
>NC_045030.1:97127882-97130680 GCF_008632895.1 Mastomys coucha
AAAAAAAAAAAAAAAAAGAAAAGAAATGTCCCAATGCCTTCAAACCTTTCTACTCAGGGGAAGAAATATCAGTTATTGTTTAGAGTTAATAAAAGTATGCAAAAGGAAAAAAAAAAACAAAAAGAAAAAACTCCCTTTGTTTACAAAGGCACTTTTGCTGGGTAAGCCAAGTCTTCCCTATCCCATTCTTCTTGCCTGCCACCATCTCAATGTTGAGAAGCCTACCTCCAGAACTATGGTTCAGGCATCATCTTTGCCTGGTCTTATTAACAGCTCATGTACCAGCCTTACATGGATTAACTCCAGTCACACAGCTCCTGCACTGGTCCAATCTAAGGAAAGCCAGATTATCACATCAGACACACAACCAGAAAAGGCAGTCTACATGCCTAAGTAAAAAGCACAAAAATGAAAACAATATGGATATCCAAGACATCATCTCTCCCACAAAACTCACTAAATACTCATCAAATAAATGTTCTTTAAGGAGAATTACATATATAAATCCAGAGTCGTGGAATTTGTAAGAACAACCATAAACTTTATCAAAAACCAATAAGTTTAAACAAGACTTTATTTAACATCATTGATCTTAAAGACGATAGCAAGAAATGCACTAGTGATGTCCAAGAGAACAAAAATGTATACTGAAAAAACAGACAATGAAAATTCAGGGGTTGAAATCAGAGTTTAGTAAAGATTCAAAAAATATTGAAGAGAACTCTAGTTTAACTGGAGATTAAGTTGAAAAACTCAACAACCCAAATCAAAACCCAAGAGAAAGCCTTATACATAGAATGGATTAAGGAGAAGATACACTATTAGCAGTCAAAGATGAAGTGGAAGAAATACACAACACAAACAATGATTATGAAAAAATTTAAAAATGTGTGAAAGGAATATGAAAGACTTGTGGGACACCATGCAAAGACCAAATCTTCAAATTGTGGGCATTGATGAGGGAGAAGAATCCTAGGTCAAAGGTACAGACAAGATTTTCAAAGTAAACAACTTCCTTAAAGTAAGGAAAGATATACCCATAAAATACAAGAATGATACAGAAAACCAAATAGAAAAGAGCAGATAGTAAAATAGAAAACCAAATAGAAAAGAGCAGATAGTAAAATTCCCATGGATCACAGTTAGAACATTAAATATACAGAATCAAAAAACATTGAAAGATGTATAAAATTTCACAAATCACATACAAAAAGTCCTATCAGAATAGCAGTTGATTTCTCAATGGAAACTCTGAAATCCAGAAGAACCTAGAACAATGCATTCAACTTCTAAAAGACTACACCTGGCAACATACATGTCTACCAAAACAACCCTAAAGAGAATACTGGAAACAATACTTCCAACTGAGGAGAGGAATAAGTGCAGGAAAGACCACTCAAAAGAAAACAAATGAATCTCTAATTAATGAAACATAAAGCATGACTAAGAACGCAATCAGTCAAAAACTGGCAAAATGACTGATTAATACACACATGTTCGTAATAAATGTTAATGGCCTCACCTCTCCAATCAAAAAACAGGCTAGCTGAATGGATTAAGAAACAAGATCTATCATTCTGTTGTCCACATGTTACTTGTTTTCTTTTAAAGTGAAAGGATGGAAAAAAGTATTTTGAACAAATGGGATTGGGAAGAAAGCAGACTTTGCTATTCAAATATCTGAAAAAAAAAAGAAAAAGAAATTAAACTAAAGCTAATCAGAAGTGAAGAAGAGCACTTCATTATAATAAAGGGAACAATTAAGGAAACACTACAAACTGAACAGGTATGCACTAAATTTTGGTGTGCCAATTTAATAAAAACCCTATAATGGAATTAAATATGCAGATTATGACTAAGCTAATAATAGTAGATAATTACAAAATCTCACTTTCTCCAATAGAAAAACTTTAGAATTAAATTACATCTTATATCAAATGTTCCTAAAGATCTACAGAGCATTTCACACAAACACCAAAGAATATGCATCATATCTGGAAGCCCAAGGTTCTATACAACAGAAGACATCCTGCCATACAAAATAAATACTTACAAATTCAGAAAAACTAAGAATAATTCCATGTATCCTATCAGATCATTGTCCAGTAAATCTTAAATTTGGTAACAAAAAAATTCTATACTAAATATGCAAACTTACAGAAATTAAACAACTCATTACTTTATGAATGAGACTCAGTTTGCCCAAGCAAAATTAACATCTTCTGCACAGACTAAGAAATAATCAATCAGATGAAGAGGAAGCCCAGAGAATGGAAGAGAATCTTTTCTAACTATATATGTGACAGAGGATCTATAAAGACTCAAAAGCAAAGACTCAAAAAAGTGTGATTCAAACATATAGACCTGGGATCTGACCAGAGACCTTTTAAAAGATGGAAAAATATGGCTCATATCTCAAAAACAGTTGATTTTCTCTAGCATTTAGTCGAAGATGCAAATCAAAACTACCCTGAGGTTTTATTTTACCACACTCAGAATGGCAAAGATCACCAAATAACTGACTTAGGTGGTGTGGGGAAAATGAAACCCTCATTTATTTTTGGTGGGATGGCAAACTGGTTAAGTCATGTTGGAAAACAAATTCTCAAAAAGTTAAAAGTAAATCTATCATATGACTTACATATACCACTCCTTGGCGTATGACCAAAGGACTTGGCACCCATCTCCACAGATACTTTCTCAGTATGTTCATTGCTATTCTTTTTTTTATTATTTTTATTATTATTAGATATTTTCTTTATTTACATGTAAATTTCTCCATTCCCAGTTTCCCCTCC
>NC_045030.1:97131111-97139889 GCF_008632895.1 Mastomys coucha
CTTCCTTCTTCTTGAGTTCCTTGTGGTTTGTGGGTTGTTCTTCCTGTATTCCAAACTTCTGGTCTAATCACAAAAGAACAAACACGGTATGTTCATTGCTATTCTATTCAACAGTTAAGAAGTTGAAACAACCTAAACATCCTTAAACTAATGCAGGGATAACGAAATTGTGGTACATATATACTATGCAATACTATTCAGCTTTAAAGAAAAAGGAAATCATGAAATTGGCAAATAAATGAACAAAACTTGAAAAGATCATATTGAGTGAGATAGCCCAGAATCATAATGACAAATATTGCACATTTTCTCATGTCCAAGGCTGCTAACTTCAAATCAACAGATGTCAACATATATCATGAATAACTGGAGAGACAAGAAAAATAAAGAGACCATTTCTGGTATAGGACAGTAGGAGAACAGTAGAGAGGGGAGTAGCAGAGTACAAATGATCTGATGGGGAAATTGGAGAAAATGGGAGGGGGGGTCTAATTATGAAGAGCAAGGGATAAAAATACAGACAAGGATGGAGGAGACTAATAACAGTAAAGATATCTGAAACAATCAAAATCATTCACAGTATTGAAAGTCTTTCTAAAAATATCTCTAAGACTACTAAGCTGGTATATAGACATTTATAGTTTAAATGAAATTTTCTTTTTTGATTTGGGTAGCCCATCAAAGAGTCAAATACTATCTAACAAAAACCTCAACCCCAAACATGAGAAGCCTTCTTTTGAATTATTTAGGATTGTCCAAGAGACTGGCAAAACATTACAGCTATTACTATCACCCTTGGTTGCCCCAAAGAGGTGAAAGATAAGTTAAGTCTTTGTTGATTATGTACCATGGAGTTCAGACACAGGGACCAGTCCCCTGAACTGGAACTGGCCTGAAAGCCACCTCATTGTGTAATATTTTTTTATGTTACAAAAGGCTCCAGGTAAGCTTCTTATCCAGCTTTGACATCTGTGAATCACACCAATGACTAGCACGGCATGAAACTCCCAGACTACAGTAATGCCACACATAACTTGGCAAGTAATAGACAAATTCATCTTAAGATTCTCTCTACAAGACAAAAATCACACCTGGTACCAGAAACCTAGCCAAGTATCAAGGGGTAGTGAGGTCATGGATCTTAAAAGAGAAACTACAACTGCCAACTTACCAAATCGGGATAATTCTTAACTATATTCTAAGTATTTGTACTTATACCCATAAATAAATGTAGTCCTCACCCCTCGTTAAGGAAACTATATCCCATATCTTTGTCTGAAACAGCTTACATGCCTTTCGCTGATATCTATTTACAGCAAACAGAGATCACTGCGAAAACCACAACCAATAAAATATAGAGTTGTAGAGCCTCAAAGAACCTGTGTACAATACCAAATACAAAGTGCCAAAACAAGAGAATATAGGAAAACAACCTTTGGCTCTATCTAAGTTGAGAGACTACTGAGTGTACTTCTTGACTTAGATAGGAGACGATATTTATCAAAACTGGGGAATACAGTTCATTCTGGCTTTGAAAATAGTTCCCCAAAGGGTTTCCAACTGCCTTTCACTCCTTGACTTACTTTTCTAGACACATTCCTAGCAGAAGTTTGCTATTCTGAGCAGTGTCATTCTCAGAAAAGAGTACCCCAGATAAATGAAATGCCCCTGCCAGTCATATATCCCAGTATCCATTCATAAATTGCCTCTGTTCTCTGCACTCAGTTCCTGAGAATTTGTTGACATGAGTCAGTGCCTCTGAGCTTGTTCAACTTTCAGTGAACTGTTGAAATTGATTTGGGGGGTCTTATAAAGCAAAAAACCTCATCCCTTGCTGTCATATGTATCTCTGCCTGGAGCAGCTTATATGCCTATCTCTGACATCTCTTCTTTTTGGCAGATATTAGATTTCTATTAACATAATATAAGATCACATTAGCTTTTCAGTAATGCTTTCCCACTGATGACTCACCCAGGGCTTTGCGACAATTCTAATCTTCTAATTCATTTTTCACAGAAACCCTTGTCAAGTAACATGTCATCTAGAGTAGTGATAAGGCTCACATTGGATATCATACATATGTGTTAGGAGGTTTGGGAGCTGAAAAAGAAAAGGACTTGAAAATGCCATTCCAGCTTAGAGACTTCTAAACTAGCCAAGGGAGTGAAATTGGAGCTTTGCTGTTTTGCAAGGCTTTATTGAATAGGTAGCGAGTTTTTGAGAACTATGATGAAAGACACTTTTTTTCCCTGTGTCTTTGTGTACTCTTTCTAATACCTTTGAACAGTATAATGACTCCATTTTCATTTATTGATGCTCAGAGAAGTGATGTTATTTGTGTACCAATCATTCAGAATAAAGGCTTCACCACTGACTGAGTTTTTTGTTTTGCAGTCTTTTGGAATTCTGGTTCTATATAAGTAAAAGTGAAACTTTAGGAAAAGGATTTCTAGAAGGTGCCAACATTGGTTTTGCTATACATGATTTATCTACTTATTCTAATGCAAGTAGTATCTTAGCTATCTTTTTCTACTACAGTGACAAAATACTATGACCAAGAGAACTTATAAAAGAAAGTGCTTGATTTGAGCTTAGGTTTTCAAAGAGTCACAATCCATGTTATCAGAGCAAAGACATGGTAGCAGGCACATTTAAGAGCTTACCTCTTGATCTAGAAATAGAAGACAAAGAAAAACATTAAGAATGACATGAGTCTTTTGAAACCTCAAAATCTGTCACCAGTGACATGCCTCCTCTAACAAGGTCACATTTTCAAATCTGTCTAAAAACAATTCCCATAGGTACTATTGCCATTTAACCATGACAAGTGGTATTCTGGCATTTATATACCAGTGCCTTTTTCTAAAAATAAAACAAAATCCACACATACATGTGATATTTACTTGCTTTGGAATGACAGAGGATTCTTTAACATTTTAAAATTTTGACTATTTGTTAAATCAAGTTAATGCTACCCTGCTTATTAAGCTAGCTATGAATATTTACTGAGACAATGTGGTCAAGTGTCTAAAATAGACTTAGTCCTTAGTAGTAGAAACTATTATCATAGTTATTATTGTTTACTAATACTTTAAGTTAAAAAACAGATGAAGAACTATTTTAATCTACCAAATATAAAAAGTTATACATTGCTTACAGAAACCCTAATACAGAATCAAATAGAAAGAAATATTTCTTCAGTAAATTAAAAAACACACACACGGAAGAACAACTCAGAAAAGGAATTCTTGTATCTGTTGTATCATGACAGTGTTCCAAACAAGATCCTTAGACTAACAACAACCCCAAGATTTCTCATGAGAAACCTCCTTTTGAACAGTTGTTCAAAGTGATTCCCAAAAATATAGATTATTGATGTAGACCATTCACTATCTTTCAAGGGTTGACTGTGGGCCCCTATTGGTGAATATACCATATACTTGGGACACACAACTCAGATGATATGATCTACATCTAACCTGGAAGATTCTTTCTTGTATTCTAGCTTCCATGGTTTCAGAAAATACTACAGTAGCTACCAAGGGAAATTGGGAATTAAACAGTCCTATGTAGCTCCTAGATCTATGAACTGTGACAATGAATATTACAGCAAGATGTACATAAAGGTACAATATATGGTAATATAGTTTGGTGGCAACCAAAAGCTGTATAAATGGACATTAGGTCCATTCAACCAGGAAGGATACCATGTTTACTACTAAAAAACTAGCTAGCTTCATGAAACTAGTAAGGTCATGAACTTTAGCAAAGAATTTGTTATGTCACTTTTCCAGACCAACATAATCCTTTCTATATTCTAACTTTTATCTGTATATCTATAGATAAGTGAAGCTATCACCTACCAAAGAAACTTCTATTTACAGCAAATGGAGATTATTAGAGAAAAGGAAAATTGGATACAATACAGAGAACAATGGATCATGGTGAATCCAATTCCAACAGATACTTCTACACTGAATCTATAGCTCAGGGAACAACATGGAAGATTGTAGGAGTCAATATAACAAGACGTCTGCTGTAAATCAGGCTGCTCTAGAAATGACTGCAAAAACAAGACTATGACACTGGTAATATGATAATGTAGAAGGACATATTTTTGTAGGGTCACCCACCTAGACAAAGAATTATAGCTAACTAATGACTCCTGGGAAAGGGAGACATAGTCTCTCCCATGAATGAGCCACGTTATTATTTTTCAAATGTAGAATGGTCAGCTCTGCAACCATATACATGATACCAATTAAAAAAGACTCAGCAGGTTGTATTTACATATTTTATGTACACACACACAAACTTTAAGCTATAAACTCAAGAGTGCAGAAAGAAACATGTGAGAAGTTTGAAAGACAGTAATAAGGGGCTGGAAAAAACATATATAATTTTATTTTAATTTAAAGTAAAACGATGAAAAATAGTCTGTTCACATTTAATCCTAGCACTTGAGAGGCAGAAGTAGAGGGATCTCTGTGAGTTCCAGGTCAACGTAGACATAATAGTGAATTCCAGGCCAGCAAGGACTAGAAAGTGAGATCCTCTCTCACAATAACCAGCCATACCAATAAACTAGTCTGTCTTAAGCAGGGTATTTTTGTACATCCATTGTACATGATACTGTGTTGATGAAGTATGTTTTATAAAATTATAGATTGTAAAGTGACTGTACCCCACAACTAAAGTTTATTTTCTGAAAGAAAGAAATAATTTATGTAGTATGTTTGAAACGAAAAAGAAAAAAAATTGGTGGGCATTAGTGGTCTTCAAATTGTAACGCATAGGAATGAAAACATTAAAAATAAACCATATCCTGGATGGCACTTTGATTTTGAATAATTTCTATTTGAAATGAACTACTTTACATTTAACATCCAAGTTTAAGCCCTCAAACCTATGCAAATGTAGAGAGAGGGAAGAAATGTCACAGTATTTTCCTCTGACTTCCAGCCATCACATGTTCTCTGTCTGTCTGTCTGTCTGTCTGTCTGTCTGTCTGTCTGTCTCTATATCTGTCCCTCTGTCTCACAAACACAGAGATACACACATACACACACACAGACACAGAAACAGAGACACACACACACACACACACACACACACACACACACACACACACACACACACACACACACACTCCCATTTTCCCAGAACCTTCTGGGATGCCAGAAACGGCACACAGAGATTAGGCTTGCGTATAGGGACTGTGACAGTTCCCACCCTTCTCCTCCATGCCCTTGAGATACTTTTTCATAGACATACCCCTGCTCTGGTGTGGACAGATGTGAAGACACTGACTCCACTGTTTAGTGTCCCCATTTCCACCATATTTTCAGACAGTCATAAACAGAAATGTCCAGGTTCATGTCTATCTTATAGGGCCAGGGTTATGAACTCTAAAACCTTGTCCTAGTGGATCCAGAGGTCAAAGAGTGAGATACAAGCAGCAGAAGAGTTTAGCAATCCAAACAATGTTATTTTTTAAATTAGGATTTAAGTATATGGGTGCTTTAACTGCATGTACACCTGCAGACCAAAAGAGAGCATCAGATCTCATTATAGATCATTGTGAGCCACCATATGGTTGCTGGGAATTGAACTCAGAACCTCTGGAAGAACATTTAGTGTTAGTGCTGAGCCATCTCTCCAGTCCCCAAAACAATGTTCTTAATAGTACTAAGTAATAGTCACCAAGGATATCTAGCAGCAAGTCTTCTTGGTTTAATGAGGATGAGAATGAATGATATTGATACCTGCAATTTATTCTAGAGCACCTCATGTTTATCTTTTCCTTTGGGCTCACCTACCTTACCACACTTCCTTGGGTTTAGAGTAAATTTGATCTTGAGAAACTAAAAACAAAGATACTAATATTTCACTGTAAGAACACAAATCCTCAACACAAGCATGGTATAGAATCAATTTGGTCAGAATATAATAGCTTAACTGAAAAATCATCTTGCAACTAGATTGATTTTTACAAATTGAGGCAACTGATCTGCAGTACCTTATATTAAGGCATTTATAACCATCTACAAAGATTATGGTTTATGATAAAAGAAAAGGAGCTCTTCTGACAATATAGGCTATACTTCTTTATGTCCAAATGTGTCCCAAGAAGAAAACAGAAGGCAATAGAACTCAATGACTTCCCTTGTGGAAAAACAAACCACCTCTGTATTTTCATATTTATATGGAGTTATTCAAAAGAAGGTGCATTATTATTTTATACAATGTTGAATAAAAAATCTTTACAAGAGCAACTTAAGAATGAATGGTTTATTTCATAGTTCAAGGGTATAGTCCATTTAACTGGGGAAGTCATGCTGCCTGGAGCTTGAGGTTGCTAAGCACATTGAATTTGCAGTTAAGAAGCAGAGAGATGAATGCTCAACTCGATTTCTGCTGTTCATTCAGCTCAGGACTTTGACCCATGACTTAACTTAATCAAGGAAATCCTTCACAGATGTACCCAGTGTTTTGTTTGCATCATGATTCTAAATCCTGTCAATTTGATTTTAACCATCACAGGAGAAAACCAAATCCTGTGAGAATGTAAGAAATGGAGCTTGCAGTTATCTGCCTAACTCTGTGGCTACAACATTCACCTAAGGTGCTTGTGGATAATTAGAGTACATGTCTCCTTTCAGTCACTGACCTCCAGCAATATAAGGATGTGCTAAGCTAAGATGATGCTCTTAGGAACCATTCTGATTTTCTATTAGTTTTCAGACATTACCTTTAATATATGATATATATGATCTTATACAGGTGGGTGTATACTATAACCTAATAACCAAGTGTACTCTTGAGGAAAGTTAGAGGTTCTTGGATACAGCTAGAAAGCATGTCGTTTGTTTAAAAAAAAAAAATTGAGACACGGTTTCTCTGTGTAGCCCTGGCTGTCCTGGAACTCACTCTGTAGACTAGGCTGGCCTCGAACTCAGAAATCCGCCTGTCTCTGCCTCCCAAGTGCTGGGATTAAAGGTGTGTGCCACCACAGCCCAGCAAAAATTTTACTGACTGTCCATACCTCAGCCCCTTCTACATCAGAACCCCACTATTTTGGATAGTAATATCCCAATACAACCCATAGACAAAGGGTGTTGATAATCAAAAAGATGCCATACTCCATGACAGAATCAGAAAGGAAGGAGAAAATATCATTCCTTATGCCCCAATGGGTTACTTGAGGATTTCTTGAAATTCATCAACCATGATGCCCCACCCTCATGCTATTCTTGGACATTTAATTAGCCAGGCAGTCTCCAATTTCTATAAAAAGCTTCAGATATTACAGATGAAAATTGACCCAACAGACCCAGCTGTTAAGACACTGACTTCTCCGTGTTCAACAACTGAGATATGATAGAAGACAAAAAGATAAATAAAGGCAAGAAATGTCCAATGGGATTATTTTTTATCTTTCCCTTTTCTTCTTTCTGTTCACTACCATCTGAACCCTAAGGTCAGTGCATATATTTTTGAGTTTTATAATTTTTGAGGAGATTCATTAATGAGTTCTTCATGGATTTATCTTTAGGATTAACTAGTATGGATACAACAGTTTAAGCATTCACAAACTGAAAGACATGTAAATTATTTCATGAACATTTCCATACACATTTTGTTGGAAAGTGAATTTTCATCCAGCCAGGATAAATGTGAGCAATTTTTTGCTAAGTAACATAGTAGTTGATGCTCCATTTGAAACATTCTTTTTGTTAAATGTGATGGTGGATACAAAAACCACATTTTGATAAAAATTATATGGAATTTTGCACATTTACAAAGTACATGTATTGCTGAGGTAGCCTGATTAAACCTGGTGGATTGTATCACTGCCTTTAATTTCTATATTAAATATACTATAATTTTTCCTATTGCAATTAGTTCAATTTGTGAGTTGTGTTCTATTAGAACTATTTTGTGTTCTATTGCTGTGATAAAACACCATGGCAAAAAGCAACTTGAAAAGAAAAAGGGTTATTTGATTTACATATCACAGTAACTCACAAGTTACAGTCACTGTGGGAAGTCAAGGGAAGAGAAACATTCAGGCAGGTACAAAACCAGAGACTATAGAGGAATGTTGCTTGCTGACTTCTTTATATTGCTTCTTCTACCTGCTTTCTTATATAACCCAAGACCACTAGTCAAGGGGTAGCATCACCCACAGTGGGACAGATTCACCCACAGCAGTAGTTAATCAAGAGAGAATACCCTAGAAACACGCCCCCAAACAAATATGATAGAGGCAATTCTGAAATTAAAGTCCTCTCCTCACCTTTTAAAGATGAGTTTAGTTTGTGGCAAGTTGACAAAAATGCCCCTGTTGAAAAAAATGTCCCTGTCCATCCAGATATTAATGGATAAAGAAAATATTGTTTAGCCCTGCTGGGAGTAGAGGCCCCAGGGTGGGATGGTACCCAAGGAGAGGGGACGTGGGCTGAAGGATTTGTAAGGGTGGGACTGAGAAGACAGAGGGAAGGATGCTGTGATCAGGATGTAAAGCAAATAAAGAAAAAATTTTAAAAGAAACTAGAATCCATTCATCCATAATGCAAAAAATGAAAGTATGTCATTTGCATATAAATTGATTGAAATGGAGAACACTATAAAGCAAAATAAGTAAGACTCACAAAGACATACTTCATGTAATACCTTTTCACTATCTCCACTTGGATATCTATTTGATATCAATTTACATGCATTCTAGGCATCTCGAACATAATCTTAATTGAAATTTTTATTGATATTTTGTG
>NC_045030.1:97139899-97141748 GCF_008632895.1 Mastomys coucha
TGGGATTAAAGGCGTGCACCACCACCGCCCCACTATGTTTGGTCAATGTTAATCAGTCTTTCTACAGTTTTTCTCATAGCTGAAGGATTTGGTCACTTCTTACTTTGTGCACTTTATCCTGACCTAAGTCACGAGCATCTTTCTTCTGATGTTTTTTAAAATTAAAGATGGTTTCCATAATTTTCAACAAAAAATCAGAGTGATATGTTTTCTTCAAAGCCCTCTAAAATGTATCTCAAATCCAAAATAAAAAACAAAACTTGCTTTACCAGCAAGGCCTCTATTTGTTACCCAACCAGTATCTGAGTGCCATTATCTATTCTGTTTGGTCACTCTACTCTATTCTCAACTGACTTCTATGAAGTTCCTTTGATATGCTAGGTACCAAGATTGGCAGTGATGGTGGACACCTTTAATCCTAGCACTTGAGAGGCAGAGGCAGGCGGATCTCTGTGAGGTCTAGACCAACCTAGTCTACAGGGCTAGTTCCAGGATAGCCAGGGTTACACAGAGAAACCCTAACTTGAAAAAAAAAAACTAACTAAATAAATAAATGTCATGTATCTTTCTTCTTTAGGGACACAGTATTTTTAATAGACTATTCTTTTTCCTGATACATGAATGGTATCATATCTTTGCTTTTCTAAGTGTACTCAAATGTTGACAACTTCCTAAACTTTTATCCTAACTTAGATTTCTACTTCTTTAATATTTTATTTTCAACTTACTAGTTTTATTATCTTCATCAACATTTACTACAAAACATCCCATAAGGATATTGATGTAATTTTCAGTTCATGATTTGCATACTTTAACAACAGACAAATTCTTTGTACTAAATCTTTACATTTATTCTACACTATTTCAGTTGGATATTATCTCATTTACAGTAAGGAAGGTGGAAAAAAAACTAGATAATTTCATGGATATCTGTTAGTTCTTTCCCCTGGGTTACTGAGCAAACAGAAAAGAAAGAATATCCATTGGAATAATTTGTTTCCATAGATAATATGGTAACTGATTCACTTTAAGTGTAGTATGAAATAATTGCTTCCCGAGGAAGACCCTAAAGGCAATTACAAGTTCTGTGTAGTGCTATGAGAACAGTGTTTTCTCAATCCTAAGAAAAGGTATAGGGTTGTCTATACCTTTATACTTTACTGTATGCTTTATTTGTCTATACGTCTATACTTTAGACAACAGAGATGATATCTGAAGACATTTAGTTTGGTTTGTTTTTTACTTAATATATGGAGAAGAAAGAAGCTTCAGAAGCTCCCACTTTCCTTCATTGCTTCTTTGGGTTTAGAAGCAATAGTTAATTCCATCCCTATTCTTGACCATCCCATTAAAAGCCTGATGTACTACTCCGTATACTTCTAGCTTTGAAGTTGTTCAACATATTAGATACCTCCTCTGATGGATTATGAGTCCTATGTTCCAAATCTGTAAGAAGTAAACTTACATTTTCTGCTCAGACAATGGTAACTGAAATTGTGGTATCTATTACATGGCTCCCATTCCCAGATATAAGATTTTTGAACATTTTTGGGTTGGGTCTGAGCCTTAATTTTATTTTTTAGAAATGTACCATTACAATCTTTGTATGCATAACCCTATTCATATAAGTAAAGAAAAATCATAAATTGCCTAAATTTTCTAAAAAGACTTTTAAAATCTAATTTAACCAACAGTTTGCATTTCAAGCATGTTAAAACCTTTCACTTATACCTGCCAGATTATGAAAGCTCTGCATTTACACAGAAATTCAAAAAGACATTGTTTCGGTATAGAAATGTGTTACTTTTCAGCCATGACTTAAAATGATTACCTTCACCATCTGTATTTG
>NC_045030.1:97141758-97142199 GCF_008632895.1 Mastomys coucha
AAGACATGTTTAGACTTTTTTCATTTTTATTAGATATTTTCTTTATTTGCATTTCAAATGATATCTCCTCTCCTGGTTACTCCTCTGAAAAACAAAAACAAAAACAAAAACAAAAAACAAACCCTGTTTCCTCCCCAGACCCCTGCTTACCAACCCACCCTCTCCCACTTCCTGACTCTGGCATTCCCCTACACTGGGGCTTAAGCCTTCACAGGACCAAGGGCCTCTCCTCCCATTGATGACTGACTAGGCCATCCTCTGCTACATATGCTGCTGGAGCCATGAGTCCCACCATATGTACTCTTCGGTTGATGGTTTAGTCCCATGGAGCTCTGAGGGTACTGGTTAGTTCATATTGTTGTGCGTCCTAAGAGGCTACAAACCTTTCAGCTCCTTGGGTCCTTTCTCTAGCTCCTTCATTGGGGACCCTGTACTCAGTCC
>NC_045030.1:97142888-97147308 GCF_008632895.1 Mastomys coucha
TGGGCACTGTCAGAGCCTCTCAGGAGACAGCTGTATCAGGCTCCTGTCAGCCAGCACTTGCTGGCATCTACAATAGTGTCTGGGTTTGATGATTGGATATGGAAAGGATTTCCAGGTGGAGCAGTCTATGGATTGTCCTTCTTTCAGTCTCTGTTCCATAGTTTGTCTCTGCAACTCCTTCCATGGGTATTTTGTTCCCCCTTCTAAGAAGTAATGAACCAGCTCTTAAAAAACGATACACCTGGGCAAGATGAGTTATGGTATTACATAATTCTAGACATAGGTGCACTGGGTTCTGTAGTTCTGTGGCTGGTGTTATGTTATCAACATTTTAGTTCTCATGGTTTTATTTTTCCTGGTTCTCTAATTTGATATCCTCCAAATGTTTGTTCAAGACCTTAGACTTTAGTTCAGTATGGACTGAACTTACTGGCCAGCAAAGATCAAGATTCATACATTGCTGAGAATCTGCAGTAGCACATACTGCTTGATTCCAGCATCATTTTGTTTGCTAAGATTCCAAGAAAAAATGGTTACTTGGAATCCAAGGTAGTATATGCTTCTCCCTCAGCTCCAGACATAACCAAATTGACAAGAACTAAGGCTTTTGACGTACAAGAGCCAGAAAACATAAGTCATAATAACTGGCATGGATCAGGGTTTGAATTTTCCTCTCATAGAAATGCAAAGGCATTATTCTGTGTGGTTCTCTCTGTCTCTGTCTCTGTCTCTGTCTCTGTCTCTCTCTCTCTCTCCCCCTCTTCCCCCCTTTCTCTCTCCCTCTCCCCCTTCCCCCCTCTCTGTGTGTGTGTTTGTGGGTGCATGTAGACATGATGCACATATCTACCCACCCTTTTGCCAGGAAATTGTGACAAGCCAAAGAAAGAATTGCACCAAATTCTAACTTGTTAGATCAATGTGTTTACTGATTACTAACAGGAGTATATATAGGTGAGAGGTTACTCACGGAAATCAATAATAATCTAAAAGCAGCTAAATCACTAAAAGTCCCATCAGTGATAGCTTATGTAAGCTTCAACCGTGATGCCCTTTACATGGCTTACAGGCAGCTCAATATATCTGAGAATCTTTTCTCAGCAATAGGGCTGGTCAGCCTCTTCCCTCAGAAGTTATTTACTGTTTATATAACCCTGGCCTTTTAAATTTTGCAAGTTTCAAATTTTCTAGATGTATAAAATTTTCCTCATGAATCCTCCAAAAAATGATACTACTTGGAAGAAGCTTTAATATAATGGGCATGATTCCCTTTCCTAAGCATAGCATTCATTTCCTTCCTGTATATGGAAAGGAAACCAAAAGAAGAAAGAGCCACTTATTTTGTTACAATGTATAATAAGAGAACTTCTTTCTTCTTTTCAGAGTCCAGGTGTCAACTGAATATTACTTCGGTCTCCACTGGAGTCCTAGATCTTGAACAGCATCCCATGAAAGGAGCAAAGGAATGCCTCAAACCAGAAAAGCCCATCATGGAGGGCTAGTATTAATTATACAGGGAACATTACTTGGCATCTTATTACTTGGTAATGGAGACACCTAGAAAACATTAAAATCAACACTTTTTTGGGGGGGAGGAGTGCCTTTTTTAGGTTAACATAAATGTAGCAAGAGACAGTACTTTAAGAACAAGAGACAGTGGTTGTACAAATTTGTACTTCTACCAGCAATGGAAGAGTGTTCCTCTTGCTCCATATCCTCACCAGCATGTGTTGTCATTTGAGATTTTGGTCTTGGGCATTTTGACTGGTATATGATGAAATCTTAGAGTTTTAATTTTCATTTCCCTGATGACTAAGGATATTGAACATTTCTTTAAGTGCTTCTCGGCCACTTGAGATTCCTCTGTTGAGAATTCTGTTTAGTCCTGTACCTGATTTTTAACTGGATTACTTTGGTTTGTTGATGTCTAATTTCTTGAGAGTTTTTAAAAATATTGATGGTGCCCTTAGCCTTGCAAAAGCTTTTTAGTTTCATGAGGTCCCATTTATTAATTGTTGATCTTAGTGCCTGAGCTATTAGTATTCTGTTCAGGAAGTTGTCTTATGTGCCAATGCATTCAAGGCTATTCCCCACTTTCTCTTCTACGAGATTTAGTGTGTCCTGTTTTTATGTTGAGGTCTTTGATCCATATGGAATTGAGTTTTATGTAGGATGATACACCTGGGCTCAGGTTAGTTGACAATTTGAGCTGGGGGCTGCCTCTGATTCTGTTGCCTGCTGTCAGGTCCCCTTCCTCTACCTGGACTGCCTGGCTAGACCTCAGTGGGAGAAAAGGTGCTTAGTCCTTCTGGGACTAGATGCTCTATGGTGGTATGGTACTTATGGGGAACTTCCTCTTCTCTGAGGTAATGGGATGAGGGACTTGCAGGGTGGAAGACAGGAAAAAGAGGAAAGATGGACTGCAATTGGTGTGTAATGTGAATAAAAAAGTAAATTATAGGGGAAAATGAATGAGAGATAGTGGCTTGAGATGTGTAGGCCTGAAACAGAAAGGAAAAAGGAATTATATGTGAAGATAACCCATGAGAGAATATTATGAATCACCACAGTTTCTTAAGCTGATTAAGAGTATAGTGAATCCTTTAACCCTCTAACCAAGAGCAAGATCTTACTGGGAAAGGCTCTAGATGCCAAGACAAAGCAGGGTACGGTTTTCAAAGTGGAAAAGCAGCAATCACATTACACTAAGTGCTGGATGAAGGGATTTTTTTACAACGTAACCTTTGATCTTGCAAAACATCTTTCAAGCCATTCCTCCAGAAGAACCAAACTATTTGTACACATTAGGACCTTCCCTCAACAGGGACTGAGCCATTTGTTTACAAACAAGTGTGGCTTCCAAGTGGAGGAGGTACCAGGTGAGGGCAACCTGACCTTTTCTAAGTCCTTTCAATTGTCTCAAAGAGCTCAAAGAGAGGAGTCTACATACCTTACCACAAGCACCAAAGTTGTCACCTTGATATCATTTTGATCTTCTTCTAGATTCCTAGGTCTGCTGGGTCAGTATATAAGGTACCTGCACTAAAACTCTTCCTTTTGTTTTTAAGTTATATTTTTATAATAACCTAGTAAGTAGCGGGTTTCCATAGGGTATTTTCCATAACTTTTCCCCTGTACTCTAACTACTGATTTTTGACAAGTCAATTTTATATCCTGAAGTTTTGCTGGAAGTGTTTGTCAGTTCTAAGTGTTTTCTGGGATTTCTTATGTGTATAATCATGCCAATTACAAATAAGAGCACTCGCAATTTTTTTATTTCCTGTTTGTATCCATTTATTGTTATTTTTCAAATTATTGCTCTAGTTAAGATTCCAGCACCACATTGATTAAGAAATGGAGAAAGATAATGTTTTTGTCTTGTTCCTGATTTAATTGAAAATGCTTTCAGTTTTCCCTACTTAATATAATGTTTATTGTAGTTTTGTCATATATAGATTTTAGTTCTGTATCATGTGCTCCTTTCTTTCTAGATTTTTTCAAGACTATTATTACAAAGGAATGCTGAATGTTATCACAAAGCCTGTTTCTATCAAGATGATCTTGTAATATTAGTGGTTGAGTCTATTTACATGATGTATTACAATTATAGATTTGCCTATGTTGAAGAACAGTCTGTCTGGAATTAACCCAATTTGGTCATGGTGAATAATTTTTTTGATATGTTCTTGAATTCACTTTTCAAGTATTTTATTTAGATGTTTTGCATCCATGTTCTTCTGGGAGATTGAACTACAATTTTCTTTTAAACTTGTTTTAATGTTTTATAGTTTAATATATTTATGCAATGTATTTAAACCTTTTCATCCACAGCCATCTCTCTTATTTCCAATTCCAGTTGAAATTCTTCTTCCCAACAAGTTCAGTTCCTAAAACATGAAAGTTTTTGTTTTACTGTGTGTGTGAATTTAATTTTGCCTGAATGTGGATGGCCATTATTTACATGAGCAAGGGCAAATTATCAGTGGCCACATAATTATAGAAAATAACTCCCTTTTCCCAACAACTGTTAACTGTCAATATTTCCTTAGGAAGGAGTGTAGCTTCATGGGTTTCAATACTCATGGGATCAATCATTTGCAGGTCTTATAATGATAACCATTGTTCTAGCAATTTCATGAATGCAATGGTTGTTTCATGTCCAGAAGATGTATTTTTGCAGTACATCTTCCTATTCTTTAACTTTTACTTTATTCCTCCTCCTCTTTGGTGCATTGTAGAGTGGCTGATATAAGTGGCCAGTGTAAGCTCAGGCACTCCACCACAACTTATTTTTGGCATATTGGCCAATTATGAATTTCTGTACTAACTACTACACTCTACAGTAAGAGGCTTCTCTGTGTAAAACTTAGTGTAACACTAATGTATGGATATGACCATATTTATGTGTAGAGGGCAGTTTGAA
>NC_045030.1:97147318-97153027 GCF_008632895.1 Mastomys coucha
TACAAGTAATGCAACAATTCTACTAGAGAGGACATGTCTTGCCTCGTGGGTCATTGTTGTAGTTTGCCAAATTCACAGCAGGGTGTACCTGAAGGGTAGCCAGCAGAGAGGAAGATTTCTACTCTGTTCCAGTTTGATATACCTTTAGTCTGTGGCCAAAGTGTACAATTCCTTCAGCAGTAAGACCTTATAATCAAGTTCTGGTAGGACTCCAAGACCAGTAGCCTGTACTGTTTGGGGGTCCTCTGAGAATTCTGTGATAAAAAATATCAGTGGCATCTTCAATACCTGGTACTGGGGTTTTGCTTTAATAATCTAAGTTCTGAGAGGAACATTATCTATCCATGGAAAATATCTCCTTTCAGACTTTATATGTATATAAATATAAATTATATAATATATAATTTTATTTTATTTATGTGTATGTGTTGGTGCACAGTTCAGACAACATGCATGTCAGAGGTCAGAAAACAACTTTGTGGAGTTGGTTCTCTGTTCACCTTTATTTGTGTTTAGGGCTCTAATTTAGGTTATCAGGACTCTGAGGCTTGGTACCGGAGTCTTTGTTAATGCAGCAATTCTGGAAAAATGTGGTCAGACTACACCTGAACCAACTAGGTGTCTAGTTGTGGGGTGGGAATAGAGACCAAGTTTAACCATCAATAATGAAGTAGTCTGATATGCTTAGTCACACCTATGATGCCACTATAAAAACCCTTTGATGATGTGTTTCAGGGATCATCCAGGTTGGTGAAACATGGAGGTTCTGGGTAGATGGTACATCCTGAGGGGTTGTGGCAGCTCCTATCCCTCCCTCAGTTCTACCTCTATTGTCTCTTCCATCAGCTTGTGTAGGGTTGTATCTTTGATCAGTGCATTCTGTAGATTTGTGAGTCATCCTAGTGAGCTACTGAGGAGAGACCATGGGAAACCTTGAATAATGAGCTGAGAGAACATAAGGGTGGGTGGCCTAGCCACCCACTTATAAGGGGCACCAGAATTTGGGGCAATTTTGTGAGTCTTGAGTCTATATATAGTCTCATATACTAGCATAATATTTGGTGTGTAGGCTATATGCATACTCTGGTTAATTCATGTTAGACAAGAATTGAACTGAATTGTTGGATACCACATTGATACTGGAAAATCTAAAAAGGCAAATCAGATGTCCAAAAATAGCTGTCATCCATCAAAGAAGCCAGCTATTGTGGATAGGGTCAGTGATCACAACAGGGTTTGGAGTAAGCAGGTGCTATGGGTAGAATGGAAACAAAGGACAAGGTAGAACTGAATGCAGAGGAATAGTGACAGCTTCTGTCAAAGCAGCTTGATCTTCTTAACAAAAATTTAATTCTGGATTTCAATGTCATCTGATATACCACAGGGTATGTGGTAAGTTCTGATTTAATAATTGTGGGCGCACACTAACATGAGCTGTGGGTGGGGCTGAGAATACATCATGTATTTTAAAATTTACTTTTATTTTATATGCATGCGTATGGGTGTTTTGCCTACATGCTTATCTGTGCACCATGTATGTGCCTGGTGCCTATAGAGGCCAGAAGTTACAGATGGTTTTGACTTGCCATGTGGATGCTGAGAATTGAATCTGGGTCCCCTGGAAATGCAATAAATGTCCTTAACTGTTTTGCCATCTTTCCAGCTTCTAGATTATACTTTTAGTAAGTTTATAAAATAATAGGTTTCTATATGGTATTAGTTTTTGTACTTTGACTTCCTTCCACATTCTCTTCCCTATTCTGTCACTCATTTCCCAGATTAGGCCACCAGGTTTCATTCCCTTCTCCTCTTTAATGAATGATGTATTTTATTACCACTTTCTCTTAAAGCTTCTTCTACTCCTAGCCCTGTGGTAGCATCTATTGGTATTTAAACACAATGCTCTCAGAATTCATAACAAGTGTTTGCATGTAAGGGAGAGCATGAAGTATTTGTCATTTCAGACCTTTGATATTTCACTCAGCATGCTTTCTAGATTCATTATTTTCCCTGAAATTTTTTATTTTCCTTTACTGCTGAATAAAATTTCATTGTGCAGATGTACTACACTTTCATCATTTATTAATTTATTGATAGATGCTGAAGGTAATTCCATTTCCTAGTTATTGTAAATATAGCACAAACAATCTGAAAGTACAGGTGTCTCTGTAGTGGGAAGTAGACACTTTTGCGATGCCCAGGAGAATTTTATCTTTTTTTACTGTATGTCAGGTTTGGTAAAGTTTCTTCCTGTTCTATCTTATGAAATAGTTTGAAAAACATTGATGTTATTTCTCATTTGATGCTCTGGTCAAATTCAGCAGTGAACCCAGGTGAACCATACTTTTACTAGATATTTTAACTTATTGTTTAAATATATCAAGGTATTAATTTTTTTGTTTGAGTCCAGAATTTTATCTATTTCTTTTATAAGTATGATCAGTTACTTCACTATTTTGCCTCCATCAATTTCTCACAATGATGGACTGTGTATCCTCAAACCAGAAGTCAAAATAAATTCTTAAGTTCCTTCTTGCCAGGTATTTGGTCACAACACTGACAAAGTTATCTGATATATATAATTTTCATTTTCAGTACTATTTATATATTTTCTATACTTGCTGATATTCTGTCTATTTATTCCATTAGGTTGTTGGAGTAGAATAATGATGACAGCTATATCAGGCTCCTGTCAGCATCCACAATAGTGTCTGGATTTGATGATTGAATATGGGAAGGATTTCCAGGTGGGGCAGTCTCTGGATTGTCCTTCCATCAGTCTCTGCTCCATAGTTAGTCTCTGCAACTCCTTCCATGGTACTTTGTTCTGCCATCTAAGAAGGATCAAAGTATCCATACTTTTCTCTTCCTTCTTCTTGAGTTTATTATGGTTTGTGAATTATATTTTGGGTATTCCGAGCTTCTGGGCTAATATCCACCTATCAGTGAGAGTGCATTCTTGTGTGTTCTTTTGTGATTGGGTTACCTCACTCAGGATGATATTCTCCAGATCCATCCATTTCCCTAAGAATTTCATAAATTCATTGTTTTTAATTGCTGAATAGTTCTCCATTGTGCAAATGTACCACATTTTCTGTATCCATTCCTCTGTTGGGGGCATCTGGGTTCTTTCCAGCTTCTAGCTATGAACATAATGGAGCATGTGTCCTTATTACATTTTGGAGCATCTTCTGGTTATATGCCCAGGAGTGGTATAGCTGGGTCCTCATGTAGTACTATGTCCAATTTTCAGAGGAACTGCCAAACTGATTTCCAGAATGGCTTTACTCGGTTTCAATTGCACCAATGAAGGAGTGTTCCTCTTTCTCCACAACCTCTCCAGCATCTACTGTCACCTGAGTTTTTGATCTTAGCCATTCTGACTGGTGTGAGGTGGAATCTCTGGGTTGTTTTCATTTGCATTTTGCTGATGACTAATGTTGAACATTTCTTTAGGTGCTTATCAGAAATTAGGGAAACAATACCCTTCTCAATAGTCACAAATAATATAAAATACCTTGGTGTGACTCTAACTAAGCAAGTGAAAGGTCTGTATGACAAGAACTTCAAGTCTCTGAAGAAAGAAATCAAAGAAGACCTCAGAAGATGGAAAGATCTCCCATGCTCATGGATTGGCAGGATTAATATAGTAAAAGTGGCCATCTTGCTGAAAGCAATCTACAGATTCAGTGCAACCATCAAAATTCCAACTCAATTCTTCATAGAGTTAGAAAGTGAAATTTGTAAGTTCATCTGGAATAACAAAAAACCTAGGATATCAAAAACTATTCTCAACAATAAAAGAACTTCTGGTTGAATCACCATCCCAGACCTTAAGCTGTGCTTCAGAGGAATTGTGGTAAAAACTGCATGGTATTGGTACAGAGACAGGCAGGTGGACCAATGGAATAGAATTGAAGACCCAGAAATGAACCCACATACCTGTGTTCACTTGATCTCTGACAAAAGTAGTGGGAAAATGACAGCATTTTCAACAAATGGTGCTGGCTCAACTGGCGGTTAGCATTAGAAGAATGCAAATCTATCCATTCCTATCTCCTTGTACAAACCTCTAGTCCAAGTGGATCAAGGACCTCCACATAAAACCAGATTACACTGAAACTAATAGAAAAGTAAGTGAGGAAGAGCCTCGGGCAGATGGGCACAGGGGGAAATTTCCTGAAAAGAACACCAATGCAATAAGATCACAAATTGACAAATGGGACCTCATAAAATTACAAAGCTTTTATAAGGCAAAGGACACTGTCAGTAGGACAAAACTGCCACCAACAGATTGGGAAAAGATCTTTACCAATCTTATATCTGATAGAGGGCTAATATCCAATATATATAAAGCACTCAAGAAGTTAGACTCCAGAGAACCAAATAACCCTATTAAAAAATGTGGTACAGAGCTAAACAAATAATTCTCAACTGAAGTATTCTGAATGGCTGAGAAGCACCTAAAGAAATAATGTTTTTCTTAAATACATCATTTAAAGAACACTGTGATTATACCATAGTAGAGGGATCAGTTAGAAGCAGAATATTTAAAAATAATAAATGTGGCTATCTAGTATGGTGGCCCACACCCATAATCTTAGCACTGTAGAGGAAGAAACAGGAGAATCCAATGTTCAGGATCTTTTCAGCAACATAGCAAGTTTGAAATTAACCTAGCTACATGAGGCACTGTTACAAAAAGAAAATAAAAGAAAGGAAATGAACAAAGTAAGAAGTGTGACCATTAGTAAATTTTCTGTTACATTGAAATTCAATCCTCTGAGATGTTCCAAACCCTCTACTTGGTGCTAGATACACACAAAACAAATATTATCAATATCCTCAAAAATATGACTCCTATAAAGTAGATACATATATGAACAAAAAAGATATAATAGTGGATAAGATTCTTTTTTTTTTTTTGGGTTTTTGAGACAGGGTTTCTCTGTATAGCCCTGGCTGTCCTGGAACTCACTCTGTAGACCAGGCTGGCCTCGAACTCAGAAATCCACCTGCCTCTGCCTCCCAAGTGCTGGGATTAAAGGCATGCGCCACCA
The DNA here is from genome assembly GCF_008632895.1 of Mastomys coucha. Classification (NCBI taxonomy): domain Eukaryota; kingdom Metazoa; phylum Chordata; class Mammalia; order Rodentia; family Muridae; genus Mastomys; species Mastomys coucha. Next base: position 97,152,379 of record NC_045030.1, read on the forward strand.
CCGCCCAGCAGTGGATAAGATTCTAATGATTTTCAGACATATGCTGGGAGTATATGTTGGCTAAAATTAAAATATCCATTAGTATCATGCTAATAATGCTCAAAATTTCATTTCCTTTAAAACAGAAAAAGTAATTAATTAATTTACTTATCCATTTATCAGTGTAAGAAATATTGGACATTTTGTATGAAGATGGCAATGAAACTACACCAGTAAACAAAATAAAGTTCTGAAGTGCATTTCATGGTCCATATATAATAGTAAGAGTGAATAGTAAAATTTCATATGAAATTGTGAAAGACCCTGTACAGTTGAATCAATGTTGAACTACAAGACCAAAGCTGCAAGTTTTATGTCATCTCATTTCAGAATATAGCAAAAGATGATGGCAATAACAATATAGTGCTGGTATAAAATCTGAATAAATGGCCAAAGGGAGAGAAAGACAGCCCAGACATGAATTCAGCCCAGACATGAATTCAAATATTTACATGGACTTTGATAAAAGTGCTAAGGAAAGTAGATATCCATGTACAGAAGATTGAAATTGTAGTCTTATATGAGAAGCAAGGAAGGAAGGAGGAGGAGGGAGGGAGGGAGGGAAGGAGGGAGAGGGAGGGAAAAGGAGAGAGAGAGAGAGAGAGAGAGA
>NC_045030.1:97153037-97157072 GCF_008632895.1 Mastomys coucha
AGAGAGAGAGAGAGATCAGTTGAAGGGCTTAGTGGACATTGCTTCAAATAGAATAAAAATCAAATATAAATGCTAGAATGAGCCTAGTGATTTTCTGCAAAGCCAGTATTTTTTATGTATGAAGAGTGATATTAGATGAAGTTGAATAAGAAGCCAGGCTTCACATTTTGGAAGAGTTTATTTTGTTCTCAATAAAAGAGAACCCAATATATAGCTTTGAATAAGGATGATATCTTGTCTGATTTTCAATTTTAAGAGTTCATATTGACTACTTTGTAGAGAATGGACAATAGAGACATAAGGATAGAAGTCAAGGCCCAGAAAATGTGGTCTTGCTGTTGTTCATACAAAAGAAAATAAAATACAACAAACAGGGTGTTGTTTGTGAAGTAAGAGAAAAATGAATGTATTCAGGATGGGTTTCAGAAATACAGAAAAAAATAGTTCTAAGTATAGGGACAAGGAGTGCTTATATCCATGTCTTTAGCATGAATAATAAAATAACCTTTTATTCTAGGTTTAACTTGAGCAAAATAAAGAAATGTTCTCAGGTTATGTGTAAGTAGTAGAAAATGAGGGGGAAATCTGACAGTCTTCATTCACAATTTCTAGAGGGTAGAATGATATTAGCTTGTGATAGTAAGGCTAGAATTGTTGAGGGAGTTTTTGTTTGCATATATGTATTCATGTTTTTATGTATAAACACACACGTAAATGCACATTCTCATAGATGTGTGTATATGTTATCTGTTATATATGTGTGTGCAGGTCGGAGACCAAGCCTGGGTATCATTTTTTATGCATTATTTACATTGTTTTCTTGAGCTAGTGTCTCTTTCTTGAACTGGAGATCAAGAAGTAGTCTAGGTTGGCTAAAAAGCCCAGCCATATGCTTGTCCCCATACCCCACTGCTGTGCTTACAAGCACACACCACAATGTCTGACATTTTGTCACAGTGTGGGTTTTGGTGAGGTCTTTATGTTCGTGAGACTTAACTGTCTCCAATGAGGAGTCTTTTTTTGGCTTCATAACCCTATCATTAACACCATCCTTCTTTTCTGGTTTCAAAAATTAACCCTATATTATTGACTTTATTCCTATATCTCTATCCTCTTAAGAAAGATTAAGATAGCAGTATCTCAAATTCTTGTGTTTTTTTTTCTGTCTTCATCTCCTATACACACTTAAGAAAACATAAAGTCTTAAGTAATGTGCTGTTAGGGAGTATAAACAAACTAGAAGATATAACATGTTAATTTTAGGTATGTTATATTTTCTCCAAGTCTGTAACCAGAAGATGGAGACTCACTTGGAAGGATATTCATCAGATATCCATATGACTCTGGGACAAATATTATATTTTCAAAAATTCAAGTTACACCAGTAATGAATGCCTCTTGATAGCATAAGGAGTGATTTTCATATGTACTTTCCTTGGCAATGTTGTATAACAGACACAGATGGAGGCCCTATGAGTCAGACAAAACAAAATCATCCTCAAGGGTTGCATTAATTTTCTTTCATTTAAAGGCAAAGCAGCATCTGTATACACCAGTCAACTGTTTTGAGAACAAGCAAAGGCCTCATGACTTTTTTTCACCAGATATTTTCATTGAGCTAGAGGTGGAAAGATATCAAGCAATGTATGACCTAAAAAATATCTACTGAACTTCAAATGGAAACATTAGGTTCTGGACGTTGAGATGCTCTAGAAAGACTCTAACTTGCATCTACAACTGCTCCTGCTGCAAATTTCCCTGTAGAGCATTTTTGTCTTGTAATTCATAAACTTTTTTTTTTGCTCTGTGGGCATCTATCCATCCATCCAACCATCCATCCATCCATTGGTTGATCCATCCATCCATCCATCCATATCTTTCTATCTATCTATCTATCTATCTATCTATCTATCTATCTATCTATCTATCTATCTATGTGTAAGACTGATCTCTTTTCTGCATATTTGTGTATTCACTGTGTGCGTGCTTTGACTTACACAGTGTTGGATTCTCTGAAACTGGAGTTAATTACATGTCTTGTGAGCTATAATGTGGGTGCTGAAAGCAGAACCCAGGTTCTCTACAATAGCAACAAGTGCTTTTAAACCCTTAGCTGTCTATCATAGCCCCTGAATGGATTCTTTTGATAAAGATGAGAACAATGGAATTGAGGAAATATCTTTTCTTTGTTGAATTAGGATTTCTAAAATGATTAGTTGGCTTTAGCTCTGGGATCCTTTACTGTTTACTGGCATGCTCCTAATCACTCAAGGGCAGTGTTGACGTGCCATTCATTGTTAAGCATCATAAAAATATATTTATATCACTTTAAAAAGATTAGTTTGAAAACATTGATAGGTGCCAAGTAGGTACTGGACTAAAAGTTGTCCCAAAGAACTTCTATTTGTACTATGTAGACATTATGGAACCATTAAGGTTTTTGATGTCAGTAGTGATTTTATCTCATCTATATTTCAGGATCATTCTGTCTGTTTTATAGTGTGTGTGTGTGTGTGTGTGTGTGTGTGTGTGTGTGTGTGTGTGTGTGTGTGTGTGTGTATTGTATAATTGATAAGCCTGGACAATACAATGATCCAGATCATATATAATGGGTACCTAGGATTTCAGATTTGAGTAAGAATAAGTATGGATGCTGACAACATTTCCTAAGATAATCAATTGGTTTTGTTGAATTATAAAATGTAAGCATAAAGTAAAGGAGTGACTGAGAGTAGTATTACTTGTATGGTAATTAGAAGGATGATCTCATTAATTACTATCTGGAAGAAGAGAATATGATTTCTAGGAAAACAACCTAGATTCTTGGTCACTTGCTAAATTTGAAGCCTACTAGAATATTAGATTGAGATAATCAAAATGAAGTTAATATTTGAGTTTTAGAGGCTAGAGATCAAGGGTATAACCAGATTGAGTTATGTGATGTATTTACCTTGAATAGCATATTTAATTATAATAGAGTAACACATTTTGAGACATTTTCTATGTAGCTCAGACTGACCTTGGACTTGATCCTCCTGCATCAGCCTTCTGAGAGTGCTGTGATTGGAAGTTTGTACAACAATCCGCTATCTTTAGCGCACATTTTAAAGGATTAAAATTAGTACAAAGATCTATGATGGACAAGGCTTTAAACAATGACTGCTCTCCTTTTTTACTTCAGGCTATAGTATATTTTAATACTTGTGAGACTAGAAACCACAATATGGAAAAAAGAAAGTATCTTGCTGCAGTTTGCTTAACATAGCTATCTTGGGTTAAGATTATGTATAAAAAAGTGAGATTAGATAAAATAAAGTCTTTAAAATTTGGGGTACTCTCCTCATTCTCATCAACATTTGCACCCAATTTATAAATTAATAAGACTTTACTCAGTCAGTATGAGATAATTTAAGTAAGATGCAGGTTTTGTCCAGGAATTGAATAGTCCAGAGACTTTCCACAGCACTCAGCAAAAATGACACACAACTAAATATCTAGTATCTAGCGAGCATTGGCCACTACTCTTGCATACCACAACCAAATTGCTAATTCTAAACCCAGGAAGTCTACAGTTACTATGTCTCTCACTTGAGGCTGTTTCCATGGCATTTAGTTACTTTCCAGCAACATACACAGAGACACACACATACACACACACACACAGAAATTTTACAGAAATACGTATATATAAGTATATTTATAAGGGTGGTCTAGAATAGAAAATTGAGTACGTTTCTGAAAGTGCTAAGTGAAAACATAAATGCTTAATTTTTGATTTGTTCAGCAAAGCCTCCTGATTGAAGAAACAGAAGGCTATGAAAGGGATGTGGCCTTAAATAAGAGGAACCACACAAACTTTCCACAATTTTTGGTGAGATTGGCTATTTAGCAGGAACATTCCACTTCTCTTCTAGAAATGTATAAGACATCCATATGCCAAAGTAAGGGAAACAATTGGGGAATTTTAAAAATGTGAAAAAAACAATGTGGACTGAAGGATTGTAGGGATCTGTGATTCTTATCGGACCATAGTAT
>NC_045030.1:97157968-97176073 GCF_008632895.1 Mastomys coucha
CACACACACACACACACACACAAGTTGATTTCATATTCAAAAATGAGAAAAGAGTTCCTCCAATTGGAGGAGTTCAGAACAAAAGTGAGTCCACATTTGAATTCTTGGCTTTCCTCATCGTTTTTTCTTGTCAGTTATTTGTGGTCTGTTGCCTCTCTGTTGTGTGTGTTTGATGTCTGTCAGTGATGAAGGACTGTGTTTATATTTATTAAACAGCACAGAAAGAAACTTGCTATGGGAAAGAAATGAAGGATGCTTAAATAAAGAGTAAACAAAGATCTTAAGCAGAGTATTACCTGATGAGAAGTTATTTTATTAACTATAATTGATTCAGAATAGTACTCAAAACTATTAACATGTTATTCACCTATATCCACATGCTGCTTCCAAAATTTATGATGGAAATTTGTTTTGTTTAAGGTTGGTTACAATCTCTTGTCTGCTTTCATCAAATGATTACCATAATACATACCTAACACACACATTCACACACACACACACACACACACACACACATACACACACACACACACATTATTATGAGTCATGGGGATGGAAAAGTACATAGTTTAAGACTAAACTGACATATTTTGCCATTTTGTTTTAAATCTCAAACACATTTCTTGCATTATCTACTAATGAGGACAGTTTGACATTTTCCCAGGAGAAATAATTTCAGAAGAAAGCATGCGACATTATAATCAATTTAACCAGCTTGATGCCTACTTCAAGTTTGTCAATGTGTTTTACATTTCAAGCTATATTTAGCTAGCCCTTATGGATTTACTCCGAGGTAGAGAGCTGAATTACTAAGTAAGCTCTATGAAAACAAAGAACAAATAATTTTCATCACTTGGGTATATATATATATATATATATATATATATATATATATATATATCTTTTGAGAACCTCACTAAGCTAAATATTTAGATGTGCTCACATTCAAGAGCACAATACAGACCAACACAAAATAAAAATGTACATTAATTGATTGATTGATTGGAAACATTGTCTCATATAGCTCAGGGTGGCCTTAAACTCATTGTACAGCCACAAATGATCTCAAGCTTTTATACCATGCTAGGCAAGCACTCTTTTAACTGAACCATATTTTCAGTACTATATTTTTATTTGCAATTTAAAAAAATACTGTATTATCACATCATTTTCCTCATCCTCTATTCCTCCCACCCCATCATAAGTTTTCCCTTACAACTTTCAAACTCCTGGCCTCTTTTTCTTTAATTACTATTTTTACCTTATGTGTAAACGCTGTGCCATAGAGGTATCAACTGTGTTTGTTGTTCTGTAGATTTTTTATGAGTTATGGTTTATATATGCATATAAATGCATAAATGTATAAATGCAAGCTGCCCTATCAGTTTAGCACTGGTTCTATGTATAAAATTTCAGGCTTACCTTCTGGTAATAGAGAACAACTTGGGGAGTGGGGTGGCTTATCCATGGGGAAAACTAATTTTGTCTCACCCAGCAGTCTTAACTGCCTGTAGGTCTTATCTAGGTTTGGGGCTCCATGGCATTTCCCTTTCTACCTTAGCATGTCTATTAATGTCATTGTTCATGTCTTGTGTAGGCACCCATTTTGTTGAGGTTTCTTGGGTGCAATTTCCATCATTTCTGGGAGATACAGTATGCTAGCAGACTATCTGGGCCTCTGTTTCTTAAGTTCTTTTGGATCCCTCTTCTGAAATGTTTCCTGAACCTTTTGTGTAAATGTTATGCCAAACTGCATTTGAGCAGCCTATGATTAGTTGTTCTGTGGATTTTGATGGATTATAGATTTCTTTAATGGTCTCCATCTGTTGCAAAGAGAAGCTTCTTTGATGATAGTTGATTGATGAGAGCTGCATTTGTCTGCAAGTGTATGGGTAATTATTTAGAATGCACATAGGAAATATACTGGTTTAGAAGTAATCCATGACTTCATTAGCTGTGGGTATTTGGTCCGTACCAGGCATGATTTCCTTCCTGTTGAATAGGATTTAAGTTCAATTTGAAAACTGTTGGTTACTGAAAACTGCATGTACCACTACTGCATCATGAGAGATATTTTGCTTTGAGGGTCATTATTGTGGTTCTTAGGTATCACACTTAGGTATGAATATGGAATACTTTCTTCCCTGGGTAGTTTGCATAGCACCTTCCAGTACTATGAAAGGTAGTCCTAATGGAGGAGACTTCTGGGTCAGTTCCATCTTTTTTTCCTTAGAGAGAAGTGTCTGAAATGTATGGTATCTTCAACACTAGGGATGCATCTTCAACTTCTGGAGTGCAAAGGCAACATCAGTAGCTTATATTGTTCAGAGAATTTCTTGGACTCTCCTGGCCAAGTTGAAAATGTTTCTCATTCTTGGTAGTGGGACTTTCGTTAGTCAGTGGTTCCTATGGGGAACAATATCAGCACCAATGGCACCATTTCATTAATATGCATATATATACATATAATGTATACATATACATTATATATATACATATACACATATATATGTGCATGTGTATGTGTGTGTACATATAAACTTACATGTATTGGGCATAATTTTAGGTAAATATAGAATAATGTGATTCTCTTGCCTTTTTCTAAAATCCTCTCTTCCTCTCTTATGTGTTGACCTCCCTTCCCTTTAGCAATTTAACAACTTTGTTTTTTCTGTCCTGCTATTTTCATCTCTAGAGCTCCCCCACCCACACATTGTCCCCTTTACTTTCCTAGTTTCTATGGTTACTCCAGGTAATACACTTTGAAAATTTGGAGCTAGGAACCAAAGATAAGAGAGAACACACAGTTTGCTTTTTTCCCTCTGGGTTATTTCACACAGTGTAATGCTTTCTGGGCTCATTCATTTACTTTCTGGGTTCATTAATTTACCTGAAATTTTCATGATTCATTTTCTTTTATAACTGAATAGTATTCTACTGTGTATGTGTACCACATTTTCATTAAGCATTCATCAGTTGAAGGGCACTTAGGTTGTTTTCATTTCCTAGCTATTGTGAATAAGAGCAGCAATGAACATGGCTGGGAAAATATTTGGCGAGTAGGATGTCAAGTCCTCTGAGCATATGTCAAGGGGTGCTGTAGCTAAGCCATAGGGTAGATTTATTTTCCTTTTTCTTTTAATTTTTTTTTTTGAGAATTCTGCACACTGATAACCAGAGTGTCTGCACTATTTAACAATGCAACCAACCAATAAACCAATAGTGAGTGGGGTTCTCTTTCCTTATATCCTAAACAGTACTGGTTATCAAATGTTTTGCTGACCTCAACCAGTCTAAATCGAGTGAGATAAAATATCAAGGTTTAAATTTGTAATTCCCTAATTACTAAGGATGGTGAACTAATTTAGAGATATTTCTTGGCCATTTTTGTATCACATTTTGAGAACTCTGTTCAAATTCTGATACCATTTATCCATTGGGTTGTTTGTATTCTTGATTTTTTATTTTTAGTTTGTTATATAGTCTGTATATTATCCTTCTGTCAGATATGTAGCTGTCAAAATTCTTTTCCACTCTTTGGGCTTTCTCTTCATTCAACTGATTTCTTAGCTGCACAGAAGCTTTTTAGTTTTATGTAGCCTGACTTGTCAATTGTTGGCCTTAATTCCTGGGCAAGTGGAGTCTTATTCAAAAAGTATTTTCCTGTAAAACACTGCTTAAGTGTTCTTAGAGCAGTTTTAGAGTTTTGGGTTTCAAACTGAGGTTTTTCAATCCACTTGCAGTTACTTTTGTGCAAGATGGCAGATACTGATTGAACTTAATTCATCTACATGCAGCTGTCCAGTTTTCCAAGCATAATCTGTTAAAGAGGCTACCATTTCTCCAGTGTATGTTTTTGACATCTTTGTTAATGTTTATTAAGTGGATCTAGTTACTTTGCAAGTTTGGGTTTCCTATTTTGTTCCATTGTTCTGTGTTTCTGTTAGTGTTTATTATTGTAGCTCTGCAAAACATATCTTTAAGTATGGAACAGCAATCTCATTAGTGTTACCAGTGTATTTTCTATTAGTTAACCAAATTTTTTAAAATGATATTTCTTTTATATTTTTGAAATTAATTATATCAGTTTCTCCTTTCTTACAGTATACCAAACCTGCCCATATAACCCTCCTTGCTCTTTTACAAGTCAATAGCCTCTGTTTTTTTATGATTGTCTTTTTTCATTATTTATTGTTACATGCACACACACACACACACACACAATATAAATTGTGTGTATTCTTAATACATAAGTATAACCTGCACAATCTGCAGACTACTTGTATGTTTTGTGTGTATGTTTTCAGGGCTGACCATTTTGTACTGGATAATCAATTGGTATGTTCTTCCTTGGGGAAGACTATTTTCACTGCTCTCAGCATTCTTCACCTGACTGTTATTCTTTGTGTAAGGTTGAAGCCTCCTGGGCTTTCTGTCATTCACATTAGCATGTTTACTATTGTCCTTGTTCAGCTCAGATTTTGGCAGTCATGTAGGATAGACACAATCTCACAGCAAATTCTCTATTCTGACTCTTACAATCTCCTGTCCTCTTTTGCATAATGATCCATGAGTCTTTTTTTAAATTAGATATTTTCTTTATTTACATGTCATATGATATCTCCTTTCCCGGTTTTCCCTCCGAAAAAAAGAAGAAATAACAAAATGAAATAAAATGAAATAAAATAAACCCTGTTCCCTCTCCCATCTCCCTGCTCACCAACTCATCCTCTTCTGTTTCCTGGCCCTGGCATTCCCCTACACTGGGGCATAGAACTGTCACAGGACCAAGGTCCTCTCCTCCCATTGATGACCGACTTGGCCATCCTCTGCTATACATATCCTGCTGGAGCCATTAGTCTCACCATGTGTACTCTTTGGTTGGTGGTTTAGTCCCTGGGAGCTCTGAGTCTGATATAGCTGTCTCCTGAGAGGCTCTGACAGTACCTGACTAATACAGATGGAGATGCTCACAGCCATCCATTGGACTGAGCACAGGGTCCCCAGTGGAGGAGCTAGAGAAAGGTCCCAAGGAGCTGAAGGGTTTACAGCCCCTTAGGACAAATATGAAGTAACTAGATCCATGAGTCTTAAGTATGGGATTTGTGTTGGAGATGCATGCTTTGTGACTGGGCTCCACAGCATTGCATTTAGGCTGATTGTAGTTTTCTGTAATGCATTCTATCTGTTGCATAGAGAAGTTGCCTTGGTGAGGGGTGATGACTACACTCACTTGTGGAAATGAGGACAAATATTTAGAATACTGTTAGGGATCTTAGTTTAGTAAAGTGGCAGTTATATCTCTCCTGTAAGACCCACAACCTGACTTGTTTGGGGGACTTGACTAGGTTCTGGTACCAGGCACAGATTTCCTGTGCTTAAGTCCAATTAGAGAGCTGAATATTACTGCCAAGGTATGAGTGTCATTACTGTACTTTGTGGGTTATCAAGCCATGTTGACATTGCTGTAATTCATAGATGTCATAGCTGGAGAGGGCTCTTGGATTCTTCCCTCTTTTGGAAGCTTGCATGGAAGCTTTCAGGGAAGAGGCTTTCGGGTCAGTTCCAGCTCAGGAGTCCCTGTATCCTGTGTCTGAATTGCCTGATATTTAAGCCATAAAGACTTACCTAACTTTCATCTTATAGGGGCGACCAAGGGTGATAGTAATAACTTGCAATGTTTTGAGAGTCTCTTGGATGACTCTAAACAACAACACGAAAGAAAGATTCTCATGCCTGTGGTTTAAAATTCATTTAAACTATGTACAGACATTTATATATCTACTTATGTATCTCATGTAGTCATTTTATGTAGTTATTATTTTATGTTTTAGGACAGTTTTATTAGGTTTCTAAGATTTTTCTATGCCATCAATATCAGTCTATGCATTAATATTTCTGGAGCAGTAGAAATATTTTTGACTTCTTGCTGTGATTCCAGTCTTCCCTTTATTCTACAGAGTTAGCTTCCTCCTCTCAGATCTGACAGAATGATATGACATTTTGTGAGGTCACTTGGTCATTTCAATCATGCTAATGTTTCTAAATTTTTTACCATTTTGTGACACTGAGTAATGACAAGCAATTACTTTGCCACTGACCTATTTGATTTTTTTCCAACTTTCCCATAATTAAAACATACTGTGGTATTTTGTCCTTTGTAATTTGATTCCAACCACCTTTTTGTATATACATATCTTATATTTTATCTATAATGAATTATGTCCTGAACATCACACCACCCATGAGAGTTTGCTTGTGGTATTTATGTAAAATGACTTTTCCACAGAGCATTTTTCTGCCGGTGAAACTTACTTCCAAGCAGATATTCATGTCACCTCCTCAGAGGAACTGTCTAATATTTTGCTTAAGATACATGTAATCACTCTTTTTTCTGTCTTTTCAACTTGCTACTCATACTTTTAAGTAGCACATTCTTATTATCTCTTCCTAAATATGTTTACAACACACTTTTCTTTTTAAATTAATTTTTATTTTTAAAAACTTTCAGATAATATTTTGATCATATTTTCTCCCCTTAAACTCCCCCCCCTCAACCCCGGACGCTCTCCAATTCTCTACCCATCCAACCTCACGTTCTTTCTTTTTAACACATCTCTCAAAATGAAACTCAAAACAGATAAGATAAAATGTGAACATCATCAACAACAAATAAGACAGAAAAACTCCAAAATAAAGCAAAAAGTACACAAAGATATGGAGTTAGTTTTGTGCTGGTCCACTACTCCTGGGCATAGGGCTTGCTTTGGATTATGGTTGATATCCATCGAAACTTCATTGAAGAAAAAAGATTTTCCCTTTCCCAGCAGATACCAAATGGAAATATATTTTTGGTTAGGTATGGGACAGATATTCTATCAACGTCTGCTTTTCCATGCTGGGATTTTTGTCTGGCAATACTCTTTTACATAGACTAGACTCATTGAAAATGGCAACTGTATGTATAATCCTCCTAAATCATATAGTACATGATATAATATAGGTTTTCAATGAACTTTCATTAATGAAATAATGAAGCTTTAAAATGGACTAAAGATTAGGGATTTCAGGGTCATTTTAAAATTTTCTTTACTCTTTTTCCATTTCCTTGATCTTTCAGGGGAAGCTAGCAGCTTGAGATGCAGCTGGAACTGTCCAAATTATAGTTGCTATGGCAACATTGCTTTTAACAGATACTTTCTCTGGCCTGACAAAGGGTTGTGGATTTTAAGAGGACCATGAAAGTGTTTTTTTCTGTGTTTATTTGTGTGGGAGTAATGCAAGTGTGTACTGAGTGGTGGTGCTGAAGTGGAGGAGATGAAGTTGTTTGTCCAGCCATTTAGCCATCTAAGTCAAGAAATGCTTTTCTAGCTTATTATTTGACTTTTTCCCTGATCCATTTTTGTTTCTTTTTAAAAAGTTGTTTTTAATGGAATTTCAGAAACTCTACTTACATTTTGTTCCTTGAGACAGATTTTATCAATTCATTTATTGACTTTTTAAAGATGGATCTTAATAGCAACTTCTAAAAATTCTCTTGGAAAGTCAATAATAAACTATGCAATTTCTCTGTAAATTTCCATTTTATACTCAGTGATATAGGCACATGGAACATAAATTCATAACTTGATTGCTCATAGATGCATGTAGATACATTAGTTGAGTAGATCCTTCTGTTGTAAGATATTTTCACAGTATAATCCTTTGACTGACTGGTGGAGTGATTTGGACTTTCCGTATCCAGAAAATTATAAAACAGAGTAGGTACTCTCTGGAGCTGCTATTCCTCTACTTTGTAGGATTCCTGAAAGAAGGTTGATTGGAGATATCCATACAGCCAATGAGTGGGCTTGCACCCAGTCATCGATAACCCTAGTATTTTCAGTAAAGATTTACAGAAATTAAATTATCTAAGAAAGACAAATATAGTATAATGGAAAGAAGTTCATTTAGCCAGACTAGGGCTCCACTGTTTACTAGCTATGTGTTATTGTTTAAGCTTCTTAATTTCTCTGAATTTCTAGGCCTCTATCTGACTGAATTATGACCAGGACTAGGTAACAAGATAATACTGATATGGAATGGTGGGGACACAGATTACTGTAAACAATAGTTTTCGTTTATTATGTGTTTCCTGTATGCTGGGCTTAATGCTTTACATAAATCATCCCATTTAGTTTTTTATTAAGACTTTGTAAACTAGTAGAGATGTCTTTCATGTTACATGTACAGAAACTAATGTTCAAGGTGCTAAAATACTTAGTTTATACAATTATGTATTATATACATTACATGTTATCATAACAGGTGAGTTAACTAGTACATGGTATGAATCTAAGTCTATATGAAAACCAGATTGATGTTCATTTTATTGCATATTGAGTTTTGTGTTCTTTTGATAGCCCTGCCTAACATCAATGGTTCCTTAATCCAGATTTATGGGACTCAAACTAATTATTAGTGTATCTGTAGACCCCATTTGAGACAGGAGGAGTAGATGTGGATTGTTAATAGCTTTTGAAAAGTCTCTTTCAGGATGTGATAGAGTCAATTTCCTCCAGTCCTTTGAAGACGTCTTTCCTTTGACTATGCTGTCTTATCACCAGGAGCTCCTGAGAAAATATCAGATGAGTCAGGCAGTGGAAAAAACACGTTATACAAAAGATGTGGTATCTACTGCTGAGATTTTACTATATCCTGAAGACAGGTTCCTCACCATAACATCATCACATCATCATTCCCATGTACATACCTTTAATGTTTGGAGAAGAAAATATGGCTTATTGAAGATCCTTTTTCCCCTCTGAAAGTGTCTGGCTTTTGGTACTAATGTTAACAATAACTCAGAATATGGTATATATTCTGTCTTTTTCCTCTAGGGATCATCTTTATTCTTATATTGGATATTAATTCTATTAATCACATCAGTAACTATCATGAACACACTGGTGTAATTTAACTGCTCTTAACTAGCTGGTATCTTCTGATACTTTGCAGGTACTGTACATGCTAATATGAATTTTAAGGAACCTTTTCTTAGAAACTCTAAAATCTTCCACAATTCAAAGTTGCATAGCTTCTGACCATTTCTGAAAGCTTTAAGTAAGGTCACAAACAGGGCCAGGTTGTTCTCTTCTCTACTGTCCTGTAATTTCTACCCTGATTATCACACTTTTTATCCAAAACTACCACATCAGATCAAATGTTACAATTCAACCCAGGACTTTCTCTAATTGATTGAAAGGACAGAAAAGAAGGCTGAGTTTCAGGCTAGTTGTAATAGAGAGATAGCCAGAGTGTTCTTACTGGGGTTCCCTAACTCTGATATAAATAAAGGCCTTTGAGAGATGAGCATTTTATGCTTAGAAGCATAAAGTTTTGCTCCCTTCCATTGCTCTTTTCCCATAAAGACCCTGTAAACTTTTTGAATAAGAAAATATTGATTACTTCCTTATCTCAAATTTAACTGATTTCTAACAAAGATCTCTCATATCTTAGCTGATTTTCACCCTAGCAATCAGGCTTTGCCTTGGGACATTTACTTTTAATTACAGTACTAAAAGAACATTCATGGACAGCTCTGTGTTTTAGTACTCCAACAGTAAAACACAAATAATTTATGCCATAGAATTGTTGCATGTATTATGATACCTTGTTAAAAATATAAGCATAATGACAAATCCCTAAACATTCATTGTTTTAATCCTTTTTAATTCCATTTTACTTCCTTTCTGTAAGGCAGAGCATATTTGTAGTTTTGGTTCAGTGTTTTCTTTGCCCTAGAGGAAAAAGACTATGAATTTCTTCCTAATAATAATAATATGCCATTATCAGCAATTGCATAATGATAATATTTGCTCTATAGACTTCAAGAAAGTATCAGTATCTCAGTCATCAATAGAACAGACTCAAATAAAAATCAGTAAAATAAAGATGAAAGCTGTATTAGTCTGTGTTCTCGAAAGGACCAGAACCAACAGAATGAAAGGGGAATTTATTAGTTTGGCCTACACAATGCAGTTGCAACAGTCCAAAAATAGGTTGTTTCATACTGGAGAGGTCGAGATTCTTCTAGCTGCTCAATCTAAGAGCCTAGCCTAAGCAGGGCTAATCTGATACTGAAGGCCTGAAGGGTTCTTGGAGATTCCCTGGTCTTCAGTCTACCTTGGAAGCTCAAGAAGTTGGTTCTAATATCAGCTAACTAATTAGCAGTGGTGGGAGCATCAGGATAGACAAATTCACCAACAAGGCCAAACAAACAAGCAAAAAAAGGGAGGGGGGAAGTTATCCATTTTCCATGTCATTTTGTACCTGATATTGCTTTCCATATTTAAGGTGAGCCTTTCCATATCAATTAAGGCAATCAAAACAATCACTGAAGTTTTCTTCCAAGGTGATTCCAGGTTATGTTAGGTTAACAGTTAAAAAGTTGCTATCCATCATAAACATAGGGGTTTTCATCAATCAGCAATTGAGCATCTACTGTTTACTTTTCTCAGTTATAGAGAAAAGGGGGGGGTGAGGCCTGTGTTCTATTACTTAAGTGATTGACAAAAAAATGTATGAGGTCACTAAGGGAGAGGGGTCATACAAGGTGTGATATGATAATAGTTACAGCAACAAAGAATATTTACAGTGCATCTGTCACTATATATGTATCTCATTTAAACCTCATACCAACCACTGCTATTAAACAAGATTTATATTTAGAGGCAAAAGGGATATGCTGAAAGTTAGAGTGATGGGAAATAGAGTTGAACCTAACTCCATCTAGCTATCAAACCAGTATTATTCTTCTGTGCTACACTGTTTCCAGGGCATAAGATGGGCTGCAACAACTTGAAAAGTCTAATCTATGCACTTTATGTCTTTCATATATCTTAAGTGTCTGGCTGTGGCAATTTGATCCTCTATCAAAAGGGTCTAGATCTTGCATACACATTGTTCATAGGCTGAAAAACTTTGTAAATTAAAATTTTTCTAGCACAACTCATGTTATTACCTTTTCTTGCACAAATGAACAAGAAACCTGGGACAAACATGATAAGCTTTTAAAATAGAAAAACTTATACTCTGACATTCATTATTTTCAACCCTAAACATGTGACTTTCTAGGTAAATATTCTCATGGAATTACTAGTTAGACTGACCTGGAAATCTGTTTTCACTGATTCTTTTTCTTATTGTTTAGCTTATAACTTCCAGTTTTCCTTCCTCATGTTCTACAGCTTGACCCTGCCTTCAATGATATATGAGTTGAGCTAGAAGTCTGGGAGATAGTAGATAAGATGTGTTTGGAATGCAATAGTAGGGTGACACTGATTTATCTTTCCTCCTGTTCTTCCTCATTTACAGCCAGAACTATTTTTTTGTAAGCTGTCATTGCTTCTTTTGCTTCATGTTACTCCCATCTCAGCCAGACATCTGAGGTTTGTGTAGTCAATTTTATTTTGAAATCAAATGTACCACAGCATAACTTTCTATTGCTTTTCTTGTGACAGAGAGAGAAATAGTGAGAGGCATGTGGTAAATGGAGAGTTTCATTAAATACTCTGCATGGAAACATGTTAGCTATCCAGAATGCTTTCTTTTATCAGTACAGGAAGGAACAGAGACCAGGCTATATGATATATACTTAACCTACATTGTTATAAATTCAACATTCTCTTATTTTACAGTGGGAGTTAGGATGGAGAAGTGGGACACATCCTCAATTTTTATTTCAGTATGAAGAGTCAGAGAAATATTTACAATGACTTAGAAACATAAGGCAGCATACACATGAAATAGTAAAAAGATACCAAAAATGTTGGTATTACCTAAATAATGAGTGTTGCCAATCGATTTTAAAAATCTGTGGAAGCTCTGAGGAGAGTACCTTCTGTGTTAGATGAAATGGGAACAATGACTTTCTGGAAGGGAGATTTCTGCTGAGTCTTAAGGGAAAAGAAACCGTTAAAAAAGTAGACTAAGACTCTGACATTCCAGATCTTAGGAAGGAGCCATCTCAGCAGTAGGTGTCAAAAAAGGATGTACATATAAGCTATAGGCTGATGAGACGAATGCTGTGATGACTCATCTGCATTTTAGTAATGGTGATGCCCATTCCTATCATTGGTAATCATAACTAAAACTTTTTTGAGTATGAGAAGTTGTATTGGGTGATGTACTAGTTTGATTTGTGATCCTATGATAAAATACTCTTACCAAAAGCAACTTAGTGAAATAAAGGTTTTATCTAGCTAACATATTCATGTCATGGTCTATCACTAACCCTTTAAAGTCAGATACTCAAGCATGAATTAGAAGCAGAAACCATGGAGGAACAACTTGCTCACAGGCTCATGTTTTAATTAGCTTTCTTAATACAATACAGGACCACCTTCCCATGGAATGGTTCCACCTACCCTGTGCTGGGAGCACCTACTTCAATTAATAGTCAAGCCGATCTCCACAGGCCAATCACCACAGGCCAATCTGATAAACATTATTTTTCAATTAAGGTTGAATCAATGCTCAGGTGATTCTAAGTTGTAACGAGGTGATGATTAAATCAACCATTAAAGATCTTGTGTGAAAGTTATTTTCACTTGGACTGCTCTAGGTATCATTACATAATTGTTTTGTGAAACAATTGGTGAAATGAGTAAGAGAGAGATGGCGATTATTTGTTTAAGGTTGTTTAATGCAGCCTAATAGAAAGGCAATGAAAACCTAAAGTTACCCTATTCTATCTGAGTCACTTTGAGTGCCACATTTTACTAAAGCTTCTCTTTCTAAATGATTGTTAGTCTCTCTATACCTGAAGACAAAATTTTAGGTAGCTTAGCTGTTGTCTCAACAAACACACAAAAAACTTTGTGTAGAAAAATCACAAACTATCCTGAGGAATTTCTGCTTCCCAGCTCTGGTTTTCTCTTAAATATTAATGCAAAGGCATGTGGACAGAGAAAAAGGTGGGGAAACCGTTCTTCTGACCTACTCTTCTTTTTGTACATGATAGTCTAGGAGATCTCCCAGCATGCATTTTTCTGTATCTCCTCACTCATAGAAAGTTGTTACTTTAAAATATATCTATATCTATATCTATCCAGATTATGACCCTCCCATGTATGGTCACTGTTCTCTTGCAAATTCTGGCCCTTTTGTGTTTTACTATGCATACATACATTGATTCACAAATACAATTTATTTAATCCCTATAAGGTTCCTTGTATGTGTGTTCTCAGGGTCAATCATTTGGTGTTGGATAACCAGTTCATGCAGTCTTTGCTACAGAAGACTTGCTCCCAGCTTTCATTAAAAGCTGTAGTTCTATGTCTTCGATTGTCATAAACTTTCTTCCTTCCTTCCTTCCTTTTTCTGTGTTTATCCCCTAAACTTCACTGATTAAAGACACTCCATTTTTTTATGTTCTTCAGTTAAAAATGTCTTAATGTCATTCTTTACCTATAAGCACCTTATCTTCTTCAGAATCAATTAGTACTATCTAAAATCACAGTTTGATTTCTACTTATTATTTGCAATCCCTATTAGACTATACATTCCACGACAGTAGGAAACTTAGTAGGAAGTGTGTGTTTCCAAATTCTAACATCACATCTGATTAGCAACATATTTTCAATTGTTATTTGTTGAATGGATGGTGGCCTCCATAACTGTGGTGTGTGTTCATGCTTTTGTGAGGTGACACTTATCAATAAAAGACCTACTGTGTTACTGGGAGGGAAGGTAAAAGTGTCCCAATATGACTCCTAGACAATGACCTCATCTCTTAGATTCATTTGTTGTTCACTTGGCACAGGTTGAGAACAGAAAGATCCAATGAGCCTGCCATGTTCCAATAACTTCCCTAGAGGATGATGCTTGTTGGTTCCCATGGAGACCAGCACAGAAAAACAATCCCAAAGGTAGATCAAATAAGGGCAGTTGCATCAGGCTCTGTGCTTGCAAGGACCCTTGTTGTGATGGATACTAGAGAACAGGAAATGTGTAGACAATAAAAGGGAGAAGCAAGAAAAAATGTGGTATAATGGGGAAAATATGTTTTGATGAAAACAATTTTAACTTCAAGCTCAGACATATCTATGAGACTGTACATATATACCTAACACTTTTTTACAGTTTCTGGTTCCCTCATCTGTAAAATTCAGGAAACTTATGTAAAATGGTTCTTAAGAATGTTTCCAAATTGTATGTCTATTGAAATCTGATTATAGTCTCTGAGACATAGTAGATATTCAGTAGGCCTTTCTGTTTCCTCTCTGAATTTGAAAGTGATGAAGCTAACAGTATTGGAGTGCCTAAGAAAGATTTCTTTTGTTTTAACTTCTTTTCTTTTGTTACTCTATTCACTCAACAAATACCTGTCAAATATTTGCATTTAAGTCTGTTAGTATACATATTTGGAGCTGCCACTGTGAGACCTGCATTTCGCTGAGGGTTAACAAACAAACAATAAATATGTGAGTTTAGATAGTGCTATTTAGAAAATGGTAAGGGGTTTTCTTAGGGGGAAACAGTCAAACTTTATTTGCTCAAAAGTACCGCACTGGCTCTTTTGTTGCTGATGGATTATTTGTGAGCAAGCACAATACCACTGAGCTATACTTCACTCCTTTTGGTATTGTTTTTAATCTTATTTTTAAAAATTTACCAGCTTGACCTAGCAGGACTTGAAATTCCTCCATAGATCAGGATGGCCTTGAAATTGGGATCTTTGTGTCACCACTGTCTCTGGAGCAGCTACAATTATAGCTGAATCACTCTGTCCAACTTCTTTCCACTTTCTTGACTATGTTGAAGAATGTTTTTGTTTGTTTCATTCTCAGATCCCCTTGATCTTTATTGTCTCATAATGTGGCCTAGTTAGATTCATGGATTGTTGTGGCCTAGGTGCTTCAATCAAGGTAAATGATAAAGAATGTATTCCAGGAACTGAACAAGGTCTATGAAAATAGAATGACAAAGCCATATGTAGCAAAAGTTATCTTCATATACCAATATTTTCTGCCAGTCTTAATCACAGTTGCTTGTTAGCAGCAACAAAGAGACCTAGTTCAACAAATTAAAATCAAATAATTTCCCCCTACCTCTTTACTTTCTTACTTCTCTCATGTCTGCCCCCCCATCAAATTCATGACTTTCTCTTCTCTAATCCTTGTTGATACACATACATATAAATACAGATTGCTGATTCTGCAGTCGGCACAATATCTCCTGTATGTACGTGTTTCTAGGACTGACCATTTGATATTGTATAACAAAAGGGGCTAATCTCTGGGGAAGGCTAATTATCCCTTTCTGAGCATTTTTTAGTTGCTTGTAGCCCTTCCTCAAGGGCTGAGGAGATGAGCAATTTCGCCCATCGACTTTGCATGATAGCAGGTCCTCTAAGATCCATTGTCTCACTAGTCATGGATAATTTTCTAGGTCTTCAATAATGGGCTAATTGTGATCCTGTTAATGAGTGAGCCTTGAGTCTAATTACACAGGTGTTGGTTACTGCCAAAATGTATTACTATTGCTGCTTTAAGGATATCTTGCAATGCTGATCATTGTTGTGTTTCAAAGTTTTAACAGATGGACAGGACAACTGATTACTTTCCACCCTTAGCAGCTTTGTATATCACCTTTTAGTACTATGAAAGCTAGTTCTCATGGAGGAGGCTCTAGGTCAGTTCCAGGACAAATGCTTTAATTACTATATCCAAGGTGTATGGTGTTTTCATCTATAGGGACATATTTTCAGCTTGTAGAAGGCAACCAACTGCAACATCCCACATTGATTTTGAGGGCTTTTGGCTCTCCTCCCTCAGCTCAAAAGGAGGTTTCTCATGCTTACCAATCATCTATATAACTTCTAAGTTTAGCATTACCACCTCAGGTGGTTTAATTTCTTCAAGTGAATACACATAAACTTATACAGATTATACATAATTATTGGTAAATAGATTCGTTTTGTCTATTTCAAGCACCCTTTGTGCTTTTAATCTTCCTTCTCCTTTCTGTATTGTTCTCCATCTCCCCTCCCCACTTAAAAAAACTTGTCCCTGTTTTTCAAATTTCCCCTTTCATATCACCAGCACTCAACTATTCCCCTCTCGAGCAGTAGTCCTTCCTCATAGTACATTTTTACATTAATGGATTCTTTGGGTTACTCTAGATGAAACATTATTATCTGGAGTTTTAGAGCTAAGAACCAGGAATGAGAGAGATTATAAGGTGTTTATCTTTTGGGTCTGCAGTGCCTCACTCAATATGATCTTTCTTATTTCCATCCACTGAGCTGCAAATTTCATGACTTTATTTTTCTTTTATAGTTCTATTGTTTTCATTAACAGTTGTTTATGTTGTTTCATTTTCTAGCTATTGTGAATAGAGTGACAGTGAAAATAGCTGAGCAAATAATCTGGCTAATAGAATTTCAAGCCCTTTAGGCATATACAAGAAGTGGTATAGCTGGGTCATATGGTACATTGATTTTTAACATTTTGAAGATTCTCAGTAGTGATTTCTGGAGTGGATATACAAGGTTGCATTCTGACCAAGATTAAATATTAGAATCCTTTTTCCCACATCCTTATCAATTTTTGTTGATCTTAACTACATTGGTGAGGGAAGATAAGGCCTCAGTTATTTTAGCTTGCATTTCCCTAATTGGTGAGGATGACAAATCATGTTTTAGATATTTTTAGCCAATTATTCTTCTTTTAAGAATGCTCAGTTCAGGCCCTAGCCAACATTTTAGTTTAGATCATTTATTTTCTTGTTTCTGAGTTACTTCACTAAGGATAAAATTTTGTAGCTCTATCTACGTACCTCCAATATTTTTTAATGCCTGTGTAATATTCCATTGTGGAATCTTTATCCATTCATTATTTTTCTAGATTGTTTTCTAGATTGTTTCCAGTATCTGGCACTACAACAAGGACATCGATAAACATGGTTTAGCAAATGTTTCTGGAGTAAGCTACAGTGACTTTTGGGTATATGCCAAAGAGTGGTAAAGCTAGAACCTGAGATAGAGGGATTCCCTCATCTTTTGCAGAATCACCACACTGGGTTTTTATAGTGGCTGTATAGGTTTGCAACCCAACCAGAAATGGATGTGTGTTCATCCCCCTTTCCCCTTTGCAGGATCTTGGTGTGAGATGAAATATAAAAGTAGATTTGATTTCCCTGGTGAATAAGGATACCTTTTGAATTTCTTCTTTTGAGAATTCTGTTTAGATTGTACTCCACTTTTAATTGAGTTATGTGTTTACTTGATGTCAGCATTTTTTAGTTCTTTACATATTATGGATATTAGTCCTCTGTGGGATGTACAGTTGCTAGAAATATTTTTCCATTCTGCTGCTTTGTCTGAATGATTGTATCTGATGCCTTTCAGTTTCATGAGATCACACTTATTAATTGCAGTTTTTAGTGCCTATACTATTGATGTTCTCTTCACAGAGTCTATTCTTGTGTTAATTAATCCAAAACTATCCCTCGCTTTCTCTTCTACCATATTCATGCCTCTAACCTTATGTCCAAGTCTTTGATCCATTTGGATTGAATTTTGTGCAGGATCATAAGTGTTTTTCTACATAAGGGTTCTTATATGCTTTAATGTCCCTTCTAGTCCACCATCCACAAGAGATAGTAGAAAAGAGAGGCTATTAGGATACAGGGGACGTGGACTTGTTTATAAATAGTTCTTGAAGCAAATCTAATCTGCGTTGTCAGCCGTTCAATTCACTTGAATCAGTAGCAGCAGCTTGATCTACTATCAAACTCAGCAATGACAGGTCTATCCAGAAGAAGCCCCAAGGCTCTGCTGTATGCTGTTTAGAAGTAGATCCTTGGGGCAATTTCAATCAATTGTCAGGATATCAGCAGTACAGTTCAGTATTGTTAGGATAGCAGATATGAATCAGCAGTAGTGGCATGACTCAGCATAACAGCCAGGCCTCTGCCAAATCAACAGGAACCACTAGGAGTGACCAGGACCAGCAGGGATCATTAGAGTTCTTTGCCTTGACTTTCTCAATGAAGTGAAGATTAGCAAAGACAAAGAACCAAAATCAACAAAGCGCATTGCAAAGCTAGCTACACAAGTGC